>NW_004797596.1:750212-753057 GCF_000002075.1 Aplysia californica
TTCAAAAGGTCCCAGGATCGACACCTAGCAGCGACAAAAGATTTTTCTCCTTTCACCTCCTTTATTCTTCTGTCATTTGCTTTCATCTCCACTTCATACCCCCCCCCCCCCCCGGAGGGCTCTCGTGGCCTTGAAGTTAAGGTGTTGGCCTCTCATTCAAAGGTCCCGGGTTCGAATCCGGATAGCGACCAAAACATTTTCTTCTCTAAAATTGTCTCCTTTCACCTCCTTGCCTGCTCTCTAGCAATATTCTATCGTCTGCTTTTGTCTCCTCTTTCTCCCCCCCCCCCACCTCCTTTGTCCCCTCCTCTGGGCTCCTGACTCTTTCTGCAGCCTTTCTACTGCTACTCCTTGACTCCTTCTTACTGCTGTCTTTCTGCCACACCCCTGATCTTCTGGTAGGAAAGATCTACACCTAGCCTTCTCGGACAAGGGCGAAAAATTTCGGAGTGCCCGTGTTGAAGTTGCGCACGTTAAAGATCCCGTGGTGGTCTAAAATCGACAAGAGTAGGCTTCGGCTGCCACCCAGGCAAAATTCTAAATTTTCTACCAACTGAAAATATTAGGTGTGTTCCGCGAGCTCATATGACCTTATGCAGTTGCGAACGGCGTAAAACAATTTACAAAAACAAAACAAATAAATACCTCCCCCCCCCCTCTCAACACACACACAAAAAAAATTCTCCAACCTCCAGCCTCCTCTGCTCTTCTCAATATGCCGAAGGCTCAGGGAGTTGTCTCCCAAACAAGGCAATCCCCCAATGTTCGGATCAGATGCGAGAACAACTTTACTTAATAATAATCATAATAATTATTATTATCATTATTATTCAGAATGTCTTTAAAAAAGGACCCATTTAAAGGGTAATAACTCGCCCATGCTTGCACCAATTTCCCCAAAGCTTTATAACAAATAAAATCCAAACAAATGGACGTCAAAATTATCACTGTGAAGTAAATATGGTATGAGTTTAACGCCCCTGTAAACTCAATCGTGTTAACAGAGGCGTTAAACTCATAAGAGACGGGACTTACAAGTTTAACGCCCCTGTAAACTCAATCGTGTTAACAGAGGCGTTAAACTCATAAGAGACGCCGGGACTTACAAGCTTAACGTCAAACCCCGAAAGGACCAAGCCAATTGGGACATTCGTGTAGAGTGTCTTTCCCGAGGACATAACGTCGGACCGAGCTGAGGCTCGAACCCCCGATCCCGCTATCAAATAATTCCGGGACCGGTAGCCTAACCACTAGGCCACCGACGGCACTTAATATGAAGTAAATCAGTCAAAGTTTTCGAGAAATATTAAGTTTTGAAAATTTCAACCAGAAATGGGCAAAACATAAAAATCTTTTCCTTTAAAGTATTTATTAGCTACAAGGGTGCAGTAGGCCTGTTCTGTTTTCAGGACGAGGAAGTTCAAACCGTGAAGTTTTTACTTAGTTCAGTGACGCGGGAGGATATCACCGGACGTACAACGTTCAGGAAACAGTTGGGGAAGATACGTGTCACGACGTGCAGGAATCAGGCGCTCGTCAATTTTTGGGCATGTGGAGTTATTGGTATCTGCTTTAAAGCTTGTTCATTTGTCTTGCTTGCCATGAAAAAAATATCCATTTATCTTGTATACAAGTCGAGGTATTGGCGACTGAAGGAGGTGGGGTCACCTGGTTTCAGAGATAGACGCCAAAGTTTAGATACTTCCTTAGCTTGAGAGTCCGTGGAAATTGAAAATATACATTTGTGTGCCTTAATCAACCTTTTTCCAATAAAATGAACTCAGAGATGTGTTTTTTAATGGACACAAAAGGTGTTGAGCCAAAAAAGAAAATTAGACAGATTTGCCCCAAAGCCATTTTAAAAAATGCCAATTTCTTTGCTTTCATTATTTTGACGAGCGCTTGATTTCCCCACGCTGCCTCACATATTGGAGTCATGTTATGCTGTTGAGGAGGCCTAATAGAAAGGACTTTGCAATTCTAGAATGGCGAGTTCGCAACCTCAGAATTACAAAGTTCTAACTGACATTTTTTTTTTTACCTTATGAGTTCCTAAGACCATGAGGTCATATTTTATCTGCTCTATCAAAATCAATCTGGATCGATAACAACAACATCAAAAACATAGGATTATTTGGATAATTATCAATATATTCCTAGAATTGCAACCGACAAAGCGTGACATGTTGAGAAACTGAAACACTTGAGCGTCAAATTTCTCAAAACTATGTACAGAGCAGACAGAACTTTGTAAGTCTAGGATAGGAGATTATCATCAAGGCGGTATGGCTTTACAGCTTCTCAGAGTCTTTCCCCGATGATCTTCTCAACTTTCACAAGACCGTGACGGCTTCATCACGACCAGTGTTCTGCCGTGATCTGACAAAACGCATTTTTCTCAAAATCAAGGTTTCGAGATAATCGCGATTGAGTGTTTTTTGCTAATTAAACAAACAAATATCAATGTTGTTTTTGTTTGACTATCCGGCATAAAAATATATATCATTTACCATGACTATACCAAATTTGATTGAATTTGAGCTAAAGACAAACAAACAAACAAGAAGAATTCGTTTTATCAGATCTTCCTTGTAGAAATGCGTTTTATTTTCAACGCATTAATCCCTGAATGATCTGATAAAACGCATTTACTTTCTGCGTCTCGTTAACTGTGATCTGGTAAAACGCATTTAAATGTGTTGTATCAGATCATCACTAGAGAAGTCGTGTGTTTTGCTTCCAAATTCACTGCTGGTTAAACGTATTTTCTACTGCTGAAAAAAGGGTATTAAAATTTCTTGTTCAGATTCTGTTCTACAATGTACATACAAAAGCTTTTACTGAA
>NW_004797596.1:759769-763088 GCF_000002075.1 Aplysia californica
CCCCCAATACAGGTGTCTATGATATCATCATTTTGACGAGCGCTTGATTTCACCACGACGCCTCCTAATTAAGTATGAATGACTGAGTAACGCTTCACTGATCAACTCACCGGCCTCTCCAGGAAAGAACGAAGCAGTAGGAATTCTTGTAGCCGAGAACTTGGAACTGGCACCAAAGACTTGGATGGTTTATCTCTTTTATCGCGGATATTACACATTCCAAGTCCTTGACCGGCCCCCTAAAGATATCACACAAGTCCTTCGAACGAAACCGGGGACATGGCAGGGGGCAACCAGCCACGCTGTTGTGGCATTTGTACACACGTTGGCTGCATATCTGACCTTCTTTCTCTTTCTCCTTCTATTCTAAGCGTTTCTCTGCTTCTTAGATCTCAGAGGTAGCCAACTGCTGATTCTTTTTGTTTTAGTAGAGGTTTTACGGCGCTCGCAACTGCATAAGGTCATATGAGCGCCGAATGCCGATTCTTCAACCTGCAGTGCAACTGATTTTTACATAATATGTGACCGTCTTCCCTACATCGTGTTTGTTTTTTTCTAAGCGCGTAAAAGTGCGTCTGATATAGGCACAGAAGTCCAGTAGTCCCAAGAGAAGTCTGGCTTGACCAAACAAGACCAAAAGATTGACGGCCCTACCTGCGAATCGATTGTCCACGACACGCTTCATAGCACAGAATGGACTCCCCATAATATCTATAATTAGAAGTCCTCAAGTCCTGTGACCTCAAGTGACCCTCGGCTTTTTACAAACTGCTGGTGCAAACTGGTGGTAGTGGTCAATAGTCATAAATATTTGAAAGCGCGCCTGAAAACAGGGTCCAGTTGTCGGCAAAGCTGTTTTTGAGTAACAGGGTGAAAAGGTCAAAAATGTCGTACCTGGTCCAAAATCTGGTTCCATCAGAAAAGACGAGTTTTACCATTATAATTTGTTAACAACATATTGAATGAATTTTTATTTTACTGTTTTAAGTCTAAATGTCTTTTATTCCATCAGAAAAGACGAGTTTTACCATTATACTTTCTTAACAACATATTGAATGGATTTTTATTATATTATTTTAAGTCTAAAAGTCTTTTATTAGTTATTTTTTCAACATGTTGTTCTTCACTAAAGGTTAGAAATGTGGTAGAAATTGGGTTTTCTTCAAACCCCCTGTGACAAAATGGGGAATATATTTTAAAATACTAAATACCATTGAATAAAATTTGAAGAATTGAAAAATCTGCGTGTTCAACATTGAATTTGCGACAAGAATATGTCCTTGTTTCAATTTTGAAATTTACGACAAATGTGACCTTTCTCCAAGCTCACACACACACACACACACACACACACACATATATATACACACACACGCACACACACACACACACACTCTCACACATACACACACGACACACGCACGCACACACACACACGCACACACACACACGCACGCACACACACACACTTACTCTCTCCGGTAATAATGGCAGCGGGTGGTAAGAGGTTACATTCCTATTTCTTCTTTCTGTCCTGTCTTTCCATTATAATGAAAACAATAATAATGATAATAGAAGAAGAAGAAGAAGAAGAAGAAGAAGAAGAAGAAGAAGAAGAAGAAGAAGAAGAAGAAGAAGAAGAAGAAGAAGAAGAAGAAGAAGAAGAAGAAGAAGAAGAAGAAGAAGAAGAAGAAGAAGTAGTAGTAGTAGTGGTAGTAGTAGTAGTGGTATTAGTAGTAGTAGTATTAGTAGTAGTAGAGGTAGTAGTAGTAGTAGTAGTAGTAGTAGTAGTAGTAGTAGTAGTAGTAGTAGTAGTAGTAGTAGTAGTAGTAGTTGTTGTAGTAGTAGTAGTAGTAGTAGTAGTAGTAGTAGTAGTAGTAGTAGTAGTAGTATGTAGCATTTATTGTACTGCGCAAATTCCCGTTCAACAGCAAGTTCTATGCACTATACTATTACCCCAATCTCAACTTCCTGGGAACTTCCTGGGAACTTCCTGCCACTTATAGGCCCTCAAACACTAACATACTGACAAAACCTTTCGCTTTTTAAGGCTGGTTACCCATTCCCACCTGGGTGAAGGGAGGAAAATTCCTGTAAAGTGACTTTCCCAAGGACACAACGTCGGGTCTGCGGCTCGAACCCACGAACCTGCAACCTCACGATTGCGAGTCCTGTAGACTAACCACTAGGCCACCGACGTTACAATGACAAAACAATAAGCTGTCATTGTGTCGATGTGCATCTGTTTACCCAAAGAAGCAAAATCTTGTGTGAACAAACAAACCAACAAAAAAATAGATTAGAAACAGAAAATGGAAGCTGATTGAACATTCTTTGAAAAATCGAAAACAAACATCACCCATCAAGTCTTAGAATAGAGTGCACAAGGAAATAGAAAGAAAGGAAAGCCTATAAATACTCGGAGCAGGGGACTTAGATTCCGATCTAAAAGAAATGGGATACAGCGGATATAGGTGGGGACTATAGTGTAGGGTAGAAGTATGTGGAGATTTCTTGTTGATGTCCTTTACTTCGGTAGGCAGTGATGATGATGATGATGATGATGATGATGATGATGATGATGATGATGATGATGATGATGATGATGATGATGATGATGATGATGATGATTAAACATTTTATATTGTCATGTTATTTTGTCTGAAATTCATGCAAGACTCTCTCTCCTACTCTGCTTACCAAACAATGATAATGATGATGATGATGATGATGATGATGATGATGATGATGATGATGATGATGATGATATACTTCATTTTATTCAAACTAAAACATAAATTCTGCATGTATCACCATATTGCATTTACTATAGCGGGTTAGGTGCTAGCCACCACGTACAGGAGACTTGAGTTTGATTCCCGGGTGTGGGAAATTGTTCTCGAGTAAGCTCTCTCGGTCTTTCTGCTAGAATGTTGCATTCCTTTAACCCGGGAAACAATCACTAGATAGATAGATAGACAGATAGATAGATAGATGGATGGATAGATAGATAGATGGATGGGTGGATAGATGGATAGATAGATGGATAGATAGATGGATAGATAGATAGATAGATAGATAGATAGATAGATAGATAAATAGATGGATGGATGGATAGATATATAGTTAGATAGATAGATAGATAGATAGATAGATAGATAGATAGATAGATAGATATATAGATAGATGGATAGATAGATAGATAGATAGATAGATAGATAGATAGATAAATAGATGGATGGATGGATAGATATATAGTTAGATAGATAGATAGATAGATGGATAGATAGATAGATAGATAGATAGATGGATAGATAGA
>NW_004797596.1:764153-765439 GCF_000002075.1 Aplysia californica
ACAAATTAAAACAAGTAACAACAAAAAAAAACAAGAAAAAGAAGAAAAAAAGAAAAGAAACAAAAGCAAAAATAAAGACAAAAGCAGAAACAATACAAAGAACAAAAACAAAACAAAAACGAAGCAGAACGAAAACAAAAGAAACTCACCGAACGAGAGCCTAAAACCTTACACAACATCCCACTCTGTTCCAGCGAAAAAGTCCTTCCCATTAATCACGCTCTTCATTCTTTCTTTCAGAACGACTAATTCGTCTAGATCAAGTCATGTGAAAACCATCTATTGTATACGACTAGAAGTAACACACCTTGCCATGTCTATTGTCTGTATCGGCGAACACTAAACCGATCAATTGTGAGGGAGTGATAACTTTACTCTTAGCGACACGTTTAAAATGGGCATTAAACAGTCAGACCTTATCGATCATAATTTCGATTATTTATAGAGTCGACGAATCGAATGCTCCTTCGACTATTCGATTACCAGTTTGAGTACTCAAAACTTTTGTTTTAAAAATTGTAATTGTAGGCTTAGATGATTCACACCAAAATCAACCCAATTTAGATTATAATATAGAAAGTGGGGTGTTTCAACCTGGATATCCTGGGTGCGGCTGGAGGGATACAACGTCTCAGCAGACAGACTTGAGATATTCGATTTTAAAAAACCCACCCCTCTCAACACCGAACTCGAACTTATGTCGTCTACCTGCAACGGTGCAACACAACAGACGCCGATAAAATATTTAGTGATAGCCATAGTAGCTAGCTGCCCGTGGGTCTTTAGCACGACAATATAAAGCTTATAGGGCTCAGACCCGGAGCTGAGAGCTCAGACAAAGAGTGGCACTGGTAGGTCACGAGGTTGATTGCTGATAACACTGTTCATTCGGTTTCAAATAAAACCCAGACTTGTAAAATTTATCAACGTCCATAGGGCTCGTTGCTGATTTGAAGGCGCACAAAGAGGTGAAATAGGTTGTGGCTCTACTCTCTCGTTCCTCCATCTTTTGTTTTGTTTTAGTAGAGGTTTTACGGCGCTTGCAACTGCATAAGGTCATATGAGCGCCAAGGGGTGGATGTCAACATAGAAGTCTTTACAGGGAATCAGACTTACTCTGCTCACCTCTCTAGCTTCGACAAAACCAAGTCTGCTTCGACTATCAAAGCACCCCGGAAATAGCAGGTCACAATAGTTTGACAAACACACAAATGAAGTAGAGAAAAAATGACGATAGTAAGGATTAGGAAAGAAAAAGCAGCAATTCCCTATTGCAGTTCAGGCAC
>NW_004797596.1:767054-774809 GCF_000002075.1 Aplysia californica
GGGTTCGGGGGAGGGGAGAGGGACTCTCCTGAAAAACTGATAAAACTGCATAAACTATTATGTTTAGCCTCTTTAAAACATGACGACGGCCATCCTGGCGACAACTGTTTCAAAGGAAAATAACCAAGAGTAATGATAATGTGATAGTATAGAATTTATTAATGTGTTACTTCCCTTCTTTCAATACAACAGTGTGCCTGCAGAATCTACTTTGGACACACCTTGCCCTAGAATAACAAAGTTCTATCTGACACATTTTGCCGTTTTGAGCTACTAAGAGTACTAAGACCATGAGGTCAGAAACCAAATCGCTGGCTGGGTGCCAGCGAAATGTTCTATCTGCTCTAAAAAAATCGTAAGATTATTCAGGAGTCGTTATCAAGTTATTCCAAGAATTGCATGCGGTAGAGCTCGTGAAATATTATGAAACTCAAAAAAAAAATGTTAACGTTAAATTTCTCAAAACGAGGTACTGAACAGAAAAACCGTAACTCTAGGGTAGGCGTCGATTCTGCCTCTCTGGGCCAACCGGGGCTGGGAGTGGCACATAGCTACATCAGCCTTCTTCTTCTTCTTCTTCTCCTCCTCCTCCTCCTCTTCCCTCTGCTTCTTCTTTTTCTTCTTCTTCTTCTTCTTCTGCTTTTTCTGCTTCTGCTTCTCCTCCTCCTCTTCTTCTTTTTCTTCTTTTTCTCTTAATGTACATCCCAGTCTCTAGTGTGAAAATAACCTCCGGGGCAGTCCAACTGCTACTGACTGAAGTGTCTTGAGGCAATTCCCAAAGAGGGAAGGGATATTAACCATGATCCAATGCACAGTAGAATTGTAATTGTAACTGGGCTGATTCATCAATGCCATGCTCATAACTAACTGTGCCTAAATTGCAACAGGGATCTGCTGCTTTTTTCCCCTAATCCTTAATATCCTCATTTTCCTCTACTTTTTTGTATGCTTGTCACACTCTTGTGACTCGCTATTTCCGGGGTGCCTTGACATTCGAAGCAGACTTTGCGCTGTTGAAGCTAGAGAGGTGAGCAGAGTAAGCCTGATTCCCTGTAAGGACTTCTCTGTTGACATTCACCCCTTGGCGCTCAAATGACCTTATGCAGTTGCGAGCGCCGTAAAACCTCTACTAAACTAAAACTCTAGTGTGAAGACTGCTGTTCGCTGCCGGTCCCCCAGTCCTCATAGTGTGTAGGGGTCTGTCTCTCTCTGTCGGGCTAGGGTTGGGCCAATATTTATTTCTCAGAGCCTCGAGGCGGATTCGCCCAAGTAGTAAGACCAAGATATTTGTAAAACTCTCACCACAGGGGAAACGAACTCAGGTTCTCTGCATGTGGGGAAAAAGCACCTAACTGCTACACCACAGATGCTGGTAAATGCATGTTTTCCCTTAGTTTTAGTAAGAGCTATTCTACAGCACTTGCAACAAAAGATATGTAAGTGCTGAAGATAAGAGGTGAAACAAAAGAGTTGTTTGCTTGTTTTGTTCATAAAATTATCCTTCCTCTTGTACCTCTTCGGCGTCGAGGGGAGAGGGAGCTTCCTATCTCTTAACACGTTGGATGGCCTGGCTGGGTGGGATGTTGTGCGTTTTCAGGGTATACTTCAAACCCTGGATCCAGGTCTTCCTTGGGTCTTCCTCTAACCTTGTACCCTGGTATTCTTTCGTACAGTAGTATGCTTTACTGGCAAGTCGGTGAGGTACCATGCGTGTCAGATGTCCAAAATCACCTGACTGTTCACCTCTGAATGTAGTGGAGGACAGGTGTTGTTCCCACCATTTCTCTGATCTTGTTGTTTCTGACCATGTCCAGTCTCATTTTGCTGACGGCTCTCCTTAGACATCTCATCTCGCAGGTGGTTATCTAACGTTCCAGACTGTTGGTCAGTGTATACAAAAGAGGAACAAAAACAAACACGAGGGAGAAGAAATAAGAACGATAGATATTTGATAGGAAAGAAGGAGCAAACCCCACCTGAGCACCAACTAACCACCCATGCATATACTTAAGAAACAAACAAAATACACAATTGCAAAAAAACAAACATTTATTTGTTTTCTTCATAATATTATGACATAAAAACAAACTCATAGAAAAGGAAAGACTACTTTGAATAAAGCATTCTAGTTTCAATGACAGCCATTTTCAATGAACAGACAAATGCAGACCTCAGTTTAATTGAATACAATTTATGAAGACACCCCCCCCCTCCCGCCACCAGGGAAATATAGCATACCGCTACCTCAGAATTACAAAGTCCTATCTGATGTTTTTGGCTGGTTTGAGTTACCAAGACCACGAGGTCAGAAACAAAATGTATACTCTGTCTGCTTTATCAAAATTGTAAGATTATTCAGAGTGGTTACCGAGATATTCAAAGTGTTGCATTCGAAAAATCTTGACATATTGTGAAATTCAAAATCTTTGACGTCACATTTTTTTCAAAACTATTTATTGAGCAGATAGAACTTTGTAATTTTGAGACATCAATTAGTCACAGGGAAAAATAAAATTTCAAGTAAAACTTAAGAAATACTGTATTTTAATTCAAGATAATTCCTTAAAAACAATTTTTTTAAATCATCTTTTACAAAACAATGCCATTTTCATCTTTATTTTCATCACCCCCAAAAATATTACACTACATCAAGGAGAGCCATTATTTTTATAAGAAAGAAACAAAACTTTGTCAAATCTAATTCGATTTTTTAAATAACAATCTTTTTCTTAGACGTACATGTACAACTTCAAAAAACGTGCTATATGTATTTTCTTTTAATTTTTTTGTTCAACAATAGTCGTTTTTTAAAGTCCATTTTAATCATCATGTCTCAGTTCATAAAAATCTATTTCAGAATACAGCTGTGCAGTTGCTTTCTTTCTTAGATGTTCCCTTCATTCCCATTGCCACAATTTAAATCATCATTTAGAAGACCAGGTTTCAACCCTGTCAGTCAACATTCAAGAGACAGAGTTTTGTTTTAAAGCCTTGTCATTATTTGTCCAGGAAATATGTAAAAAAGTGTATATAAATTAAACGTATGGATATAATATATATGTGTATATTGACAGAAACACATGACCCGTTTCACCTCCGTAAATCATTTATGAATGCACATTAAGGCATGAATAATATATATGAGGAAAGACTGACAAGACGTAGATAAATTCCTTCTGCACCATTTCAATATAAATTGCGTTATTAAGAGGATAACTAGAATCAAAATTCGCAACAACAGCACCAAAAAGATGAAACAGGAAAGCTATGGATACCATAATACTTGTAGAAGAAAGCAGCTTACGCACAGTCAAATACATCAAAAGTCATGTAACAAAACAATGATTGTAAATCAATCAACATAATCAACAAGTGGGAAGAGGTCGTTTGTACTGTTTCCGTAGTACATTATAATAAATATATATTATATATATACATGATTGCAATGAGGAAGAATGATTATAAAAATAGAAAAACAGTTAATTTACACATTATTGTAATAACAGGGACACCCTTTAGGAAGTGGGCTGCTTCTTCCTGTCAATACCAGCCCCAGAGAGGTGGGATTCAGTTTGACAGCAGACAGGCCAAGATACTAGCTAAGACAAAATGTGAGGCACCCTGGTGAAATCAGGGGCTCAATAAAATCATGAAATCGAAGATATCGGCATCGGCATTTTCCTGTCAGTTTGACAATTTTTTTCTAATTTTTGGTTTCAGACTCAACGCCTTTTACGTCCATTCAAAAAGTTGTTTCTGAGTGGATTTTGCTGAAAAAATGTTGATTAAAAGCTCAACAAATGCAAATTTCCAGTTTCTAAGAAGGCTCAAGATTTGGAAATCAACATACTCTGTCGGCCATTGTCTCGCCAATTTTACCTCTGAAACAAGGTGACCCCGACCTCTTTTAACCTCAAATATCTCAACTTTTATTCAAGATAGACCTGTATTATTTCCACCGATACATAGTCAAACGAGCCAGCTTTGATATGATACAAATAACTACACATTCGCAAAAATTGACGAGCGCCTGATTCCATTGAGTTGTTACACAAGTAATCATTATTTCCCTGCATGGGAATCAAACAGCAGACCTAAAGATTACATCACAGACACTGGTAATGAAGCTTTTACCCATCAGACTGATGAAACCATGAAACCATATATATATATATATATATATATATATATATATATATATATATATATATATATATATATATATATATATATATATATATATATATATATATATATATATATATATATATATATATATATATATATATATATATATATATATATATATATATATATATATATATATATATATATATATATATATATATATATATATATATATATATATATATATATATATATATATTATATATATATTATATATCAAAGTAACCAACATTTTTCAGCTAATTGTGCAATTTGTATCATTTTTTTTTTTGGCTTTCATGTCCATTAAAAACCCCCATTTCTATAGGAATTGTATTGGAAAAACTTTGATCAAAGGTACAAAAAAAATGTCAATTAGCAGATTTCAATGACACTTAAGCATTGGAAGTCACCAAATTTTGGAGGCCATTTTCTCATCAATTTTACCCCTGACACTAAACAACCCCCCCCATCCTTCCAACGCTAATGTCTCGACTTCTATTCAGGATAAATGGATATTTTTTTCCTCAAAAGCAGGACAAATGAACACTAGCGACAAGATTAACATACAAATAACTCTATTGGTCAAAAATATTTACAAGCATATTATGATTCCACCGTGTCTCTTGACACTCACACACAAAGTAATATATTTTTGAGGAGAAAAGTAGTCATCTTAGACAGGTAGTCATCTTGGAGAGTGTCTTTTTATTAAAGAAAATACAGTAAGGCGAAAGAGGGAAGGGGCTGTTCATACAGGAGATTGTCTTGGACAGGTGATTGCTAGACCAGGTACAATTGCATGATATAGTAATATGATGTGATTCATATTCACATGAAAAATGGTTAAAAAATATAAAAAGATATAAACAATTTTCATGTAATAAACAGAGACTTATTCATTCTTGAATTTGACTTTGAAGTGTGGGCCTGATCTCTCATCATATGACGCTGCTTTCAAAGTTTCAATCAAACCTTGACGTGGACACAACGGGACTGTTTGTCAGTAACCATCACACACTGTGTGCGTTGATACATCTTACAAAGCAGTTCACGACTATTGAAAGTTCCAGTAGACAGACAGTAAATTTTTACAAATTTGATCATACATGAAAACAAAAACCCAACAACAACAAAAGACTGCTATAACAATAATGTTAAAAAAACAAAAAAAATTTTGAATGTCTACATAATGGAAAACACATGAAACACGTTGTCTTGAATAAATATGTAAATTAACAATCTGCCCTTCTGTCATGTCATAAACAACTTGACTCCTACCATACACCAAAAAAAAAAAAAAGAAAAAGAAAAAAAAAAGAAAAAGAAAAAAAAAAGCTTAAAAACTCTCAGGACAAGAAAAAAAAAGATTTTTAAGAAGAGGAAACAATTTTCAAATCTGAATTCTTAACTTTGTCTACGGTAGACTTCTTGAAAATCTGCAATACAATATTTTTAAAATCAAGATCACATAATTTGTTATTGTTAATAACAAATGATAATCATTAAAATATTGCAGGATAATGGGCGGTTAATTTATTTTATATACATGATGTATGATACAAACACAGCCACAAAAAGAGCAGCTATAAATAACAAATACGACTATAACTATTTGTGGAGCGTGCAGACAAAATCCATTACTTCTCGCGATCCATGAATGGCGATGTCAGTCGAGAACAGACACATCAAACTTGCAGATATTTCAACTGATGCCGTTTTCTTCAAGTTAAACATGTCTTTTATCATTTCATATGATAAACTGTACATACCACACCTAGAAATGTGATGTATCTATTTGTGTCCATAGAGCTAAAATCCGAGAATTAAATAATTTTGTCAGCATGCCTCACATATCACAAAAAGTGTGCAGTATATCTGAAAGTAACAAAAATGCAAAATTCATGTTTATAAATTCTCAACTTTCTTTTTCTTTTGTTTTTTGTTCTTTATAATGATATGAAATCCAGTTCCTCTTTTGAAATACAGGAAGTAGAGACATCATGAATAAATACACTTTGAACAGCTGTATGTCAAATGGCTTGTGAAGCATAAAGGATAGTGTATAAGTATAAGACAGAATACCAGAAAATCATGTTCAGATCATTGTAAAAGGACTCATGGCATACATTTTGATAATTTAAAAGACCAACAAGTCAAACATTAAAAATGACTGCAAAATGATTTAAGTTTAAGACCTCTATCACAATTCAGATCATTTCAAAGACAAAAAACAATAAAAATTACAGTAATGTGTTTTAAGTTTTTCATCACAATTTAGATCATTTACAAGATGGGCAGCATTATAAATGACTGTAATATGACTTACGCCCCATGACCCAATTAAGATCATTTTGGAAACACTGTAAATGATTATATAATGACCTACGTACTTCAACATAGTTTAGATCATTTGGAAACACTGTAAACGACTGTAAAATAACTTGACATATTTAGATCATTTAGAAGGCAGAAAACACTGCAAAAGTTGTAAAATAACTAGCTCCCTTCAACACAATTTAGATCATTTAGAAAACAGGCATCTTAGACGCCGACTGTCAAGGCCCACCCAGTAGTGCTGGGCGGCTAGGTTCCCGATTATTGAAAGCTAGGAATTGTAGGAATCGACTCCGAACCCAATTACTTACTTTCTAAAGATGCGACTTCTTCAGATGGTTACCTGGTTTGGGTCTTAACATCTTCAGGATTTAGGATAACCTTGATTTCGGAACACCACGAAGCATCAACTTTTATTTTTCAAAAACAAATTCTAAAAAAAAAGATTTTAATGATAAAAGTAACTGGCAACAGTTGGCTTACATAAAAAGGAGTCGGAACTTTTCTTTCGTAACATTCATTGTGGGAATCGGTTCCGGAATCGCTTGTTCGCCCAACTCTACCACCCAGGCTGAAGGGGATACAACATTCCAGCAGACCAATGAAGACATTTGATAAAATGACTTCCCCAAGCAGTAATTGAACTCACGTCTTTTGTGCACAACAGCCAAGAGCTTACCATTATACAACACAGATGTTTGTAGCATAAAGTTGAAATGATACAGCCAAAAGATTAAGAAGAGCGTGGTTCATGTTGCGATTTGAATTAACCCTGCCGCACAAAACAGTGAGGTTACAACTCAAAAAATTCTCTTGCATAAACAGAGAATAGAATTCTTCCATAGATTCCAGTCAGGGGCGGAGAATATGCTAGTTGAGAAAATAAATTACCATTAAATTTCGAAAATGCGACAAATTCACTTCCAAAATATTTCTACTGTTTTTCAAAAACACCACTGCTGCCAATAAAACATAAGAGGATAGAGACATTTTTTTCCTATCGCCATTCAAGTCCAACTTGCTTTCTGATCACCAGTGAAATCCAGACTATGTGAAGCAGAGGCTTACAAAAATGTCAAGCAAAAATCTGAAAATTCTTGTTCATTTTGCGTACAGCAGTCTCCGCCTACACGCACGCCATACAAATGCACGGTCACTCCCTCTAAACGCACGCCATACAAAAGCATGCTCCGCCTAAACGCACGCCATACAAAAGCATGCTCCGCCTAAACGCACGCCATACAAAAGCAT
>NW_004797596.1:776493-784225 GCF_000002075.1 Aplysia californica
ATGAGGGATGTGCAATATGGGGAGGGTTTCAACCATTCAACGCCTTTGTGTTCTTAACGGAATCCTTCACAAAACAGTCACCTGTCGTCACATTATCGGCCAAAGTGACCCCACCCTCAAAGGGAGGTAACTAGTATATTATGGCAATGAGGTGACTACGTCCCTTCCTCCCTTTGCTCAGGTTCATGTAAACGCACGCTCTGTATAAATACATGCTCAGGAGCCCTCCCGAGCACCGTGTGTTTAGGTGGAGACTACTGTATAGAATTAGAAAAAAAAGCCCCATCTGCCGCTCAGATTTTCTGAGCTGGTCAGTGCAAAATTGTGCGGTGCTGCTCTAAATAAGCCTCTCCACCAGCCAATGAGAGGGAGAACGACGCCCCCACTACTGCCCGGGCATGTGGCCGCGGTGTGCCTGAAACTGTAGATCCATTTGTCTCCCATTTTCTCCAAACCTTTAAACTCACCCACAGAGACGTACTTCATCCGTCCGTGAGGGTGCGAGATGACCACCGTGTTGGTGGGGATGTCGTCCACGTGTTGGTACTGCTGTACAATCATATCGCTCAATGTCTCCCTCTCGTCCATCATTTCCTGAAGCCTCTCAGCGACCTTCGGGTCATGGGTCGCGCACATCACGAAGCAGAAATCCTCTTCAGTGTGACCCAGCCCCATCTCATACGCCATCAGGACAACTGACCCGCTCCCGTCCTTGTGATCATCAAACAGCGTGACCTCACACATCTTCGCTTCGACCGAGTCAAAGACAACATGGCGAGCCGTGACAATCAACACCTCCCACCATCTCCTCTCCTTCCCCTCATCTTCCATCTCACGGCACGTCGCACAGCGACACAAACCGTGCTCCTCCCAGCAAGGTCGCACGCGGCTCACCCACCCACTGCCCACATTACTCACCAAGTCAGTCCCTCGGTGGACGGCAAACGGATACCTGTCCTCCGTGCCAGGCCACTTCTCCGGCCGGCCGTCGCTGATGAAGCCAAGATGGAGGCGCACGACCAGATTAGCGCACGCCTTCAAGAAGTCCAGCACCAGCTTGTTCCTGTAGGGTCGCGGCAGATGCCTCAGGCCAAACTCTGGGACCGGGATGAAGTCGGTGTGACCCGGGTGTTTGGTGCAGCTGGACATAGAGCTCAGCGGGCCGCCGACCTCCACACATCGTTCATCGACTTCGTGATCACCTGCACAAACACAATAGTACAAATCAAGCTCTTTTCAGACCTGTTTCAGCCAGAGAGAAATTCATCATTGTGAAAACAGTAGACATGAAATCTATTTATACACTGTCCTTAAATATTCTACCACTCACCATAAACCTGATTACTAGTCACATGGTTCTATCCATCAGACTGGCTTTAATTTTAGTATTCATAAGAGTTTTATGACACTTTCAACACATATAGGTCACATCATCATCAAGTCCCAGATCTGCGGCAGACATCAGCAATCATGGTTCTCCATTCATTCCTTTGTTCGGATGCTCTTAAAAAAGCTATATTACCCTGATCTTTCCCCATCTTTCTCTGAGAAGGTTGCTCTGGGCCTGCCCCTGCCTCGTTTGCCTCCAGTTTCGCCAGTGAGAGCTAGATGTTCAAGACCTTTATGTCCATTCATGGGTCCCAAAAACTGCATTTGTCTTTTCCTGATTGTTTTATCAGTGAGCGTCCCTTATAGATCCCATATGTGTAGATAATTAGGTGTCTCTAGGAAGTAACATGCAAAGAAAAGGAGGTGGAGGGATAAGGGCCATGGACATTTGATGTGAATGAGGGACTAAACCCCTTTATAGCACCCACCAATCACCCACTCTGACAGGCTGATGTCAATGTTTCAACACCATGTTGACATATTTTATGCTGTTCCGGATTTAGGTTACTTTAAAATAGTCCGAGTCAACCCTGGCTAAGTGGAATACATCACTGTCACAACTGACAGACGGAGATACAGTTGAATCCTCTCTGTCCGTGACCAAAAGAGTTTGGGGAGAACAAAAATTGAGTCTCTAGAACCCCAGTAAATTAAGATAGCGTTACAAACTGAAGGTAGCAAATAAAGGTGTATAGTAAATACATGCAAATAACTTAAATAAGCACACTAATAATAATGTGAATTTTCAAATCATGTACGGCAATTCAGGCCAAAGTTCGAAATAATCAAGTGTATCGCAACCTCATTTATGATAAGTTGCTTATGACTGATGGATACGGAATTTGAGGCTAAAATAGGATGTTACGCAAATGCGATCCTCGTTCTTTAACGGGCAACAAAAAATCAGAGGGCTACGGTTTTATCAGAGTACTTGTCTGATCAGATTTCATTTGTAGAGCAAACTGCAGTAACAATTTCGACAATAATATAAATTACATGAAAGACAAAAAAAAAAAGGAAAAGATTTCTCACCTCTCCGTCGCGTGAGTTTGCCATTAACAAGCTTTCCTCCAGTAATAGGTGCCCCTGCTTCTGAAGCTGAAAAATTGAAAAAACAACAACATTTGGACCAAAGGGCTTTATGACTCTGTCTTGCAAAACACTTGAGGCTAAACGCTAGAGGCAGACGTCGTTAGAGATTAAAATGAAAACAAATAAGAAAAAAGTTCACTATAATCAGCTGGACCTCAGCTAGACCAGACCTTTAACAAAGAGAAGATACCCACAAGCATGTCTCCACTCCTCTCATCGTCTTTGACAGAATTTTTCTACTACTCAGCTGACACTCTACTAGCAACAGTGTAGTGGTTAGGGTGCGTCACCATCGCACACAGAATACCAGAGTTCCTTTCTTGTACAGGGAGACTTCGTATCAAGTAACTCAGTTTTTCTGCCATGAGGTTGTATCCCTCTCAGCCCTGTTTGACCCTGACAGGCAGGTTCAAATCCCACCTCCTAAATGATAAATTGTGTTGATGGGGAGCGCTATAAAACCTACACTGAGAAAAAAAAACCAACAGTCTACCGTAGTACATTCTTCAAATTATGACAATGCAAACTCACCATCGCAGCCAGCCCAAGCATTCTGGCATTCAACATTTTGGTACGGTTCCCAGGAACCGAAGAAGTTCTGGAACATGATAAAAGGAAAGGAACAATGAAGGACTACTGTTTTTGTTACTTTAAAAAAAAAATATTTTTTTAAATGACAATCAGTCTACATTCAGGCCAAGTGAGATTAATCACAAAATGCCATGTATGTATACAGGGAAATTGAAAACTGTGTTTTACGATCAAGGGTGAAGGGGGAGGGATTCAGTCATGACAAGTTTCTATCTTGCACAGGTTTCGGTTCAGGCCTATTCAATTGTATTTACACAAAAGCATTTATTGTAAAAAAAAACCAAAAAAGATGTCAATAAAAAAGTACTTAACATACAGGTAAAAACGACACAGCAGGAAAAATCAGACCTTAACGGACATTTATAAACTTTTCATTCCAGTAAAAGACTATCACAAACTATACCTTGTTGCTAAAGTTCAGTCACACCCACTTTAAAAGTATAATAACTAATCTATTTTCAACACATAGCCATGAGAAAGTTGGTACACATGATCTTTATTTATTATCTGCCAAAATAACATTAAAAGAATTGACCAATATTATAGCTTATTCAAGGGCGATAATTTTATACACACTGACCCTGGCAAAATCCAAATCAAAGTTAGCTCAGTTTTGTGTGTGGCCTCTTCCAGCTTGAATTACTGATACAAAAAGTCTGTTCATTGACTGAATTAAAGTCCTTGTGGTTGCCTGAGGAATCCTCTGCCATTCCTTGTGAAGAGCACCCTTCAGTTCCTGACGAGTTTGTACAGAGTGCGGCCTGTTTCTAATCTGCCAGTCAAGGTCATCTTACAGATGTTCTGTTTGGCTAAAGCTTGTTGATCTTTCAGGCCAGTCAAGAACTATGATTTGATGACTTTAGAAGGAGTTTTGGCTAATCATGGCCACATGGGGTCGGACGCTGTCTTGTTAGCACATTCCACCAATCTTGCCATATTGGGAAG
The DNA here is from genome assembly GCF_000002075.1 of Aplysia californica. NCBI lineage: Eukaryota > Metazoa > Mollusca > Gastropoda > Aplysiida > Aplysiidae > Aplysia > Aplysia californica. Next base: position 780,511 of record NW_004797596.1, read on the forward strand.
TCAACGTGACGATGAATTTCGTCACGATACCGTCCTCCTTTGATGTTGCTTTGGAAAGTGACTAAATTTGTATGATAAAGAGCAGGAGAATTCACCCCCACATCATCACATTTCAGGCACCAGAACAGTCCACTTAGGGGACTTTGGCTTTGGGAAACCACTATCGTCTTCTTTTAAACACTTTCTCTCTTCCATTAATGCAACGAATTAAAAATCTGAACTATTGCTGAATGGAACACTTTACCAATATCATCAGATCCATCGACGATGTTATTGTGCCCAAATTTGGCGATTTGTTTGACGAAACAGGGTTAGAATGGCTCCACATAAAGGGCGATAATCCCGTAATCTACGATCATATGTATATATTCATGTCAAATAATGGTGTTTTAAGACAGAGCGATGTACCTGGCAGTCTATCCACTTGGTTGGAACGGGTTTCGAACATGGGTTTTGACAATAACCCACATCTGACTTTGAATTGTCGCCCTTGGTTGGCCATGTATAGGCTTGTCTTGGACAGATCTAGATCTAGTACAGTGATGTTAAAACGCTTGTTAAAGTGTTAGATTGTCCTGCTGCACACAGTTACGTATCTTGCAACAGAAGAAAGCGCAATTGAAGAATGTATCATTCACACAGCGCGTTCATTTTCTGTATTTGTCCGTTTTGTTATTTTGAAAACAGGAGAACAAATGACCCAACTGTTAAAAGTCATGGAATTTTATGGTGTGTAAGGTGTGTTTACACATTGTCTGCGTGATATAACGCAAATTGTGTGGTTAGAGTGCATTGATTTCAACGTTCACCGTGAGAAATCAAAACTAACACTTTGCTCACGTTCTACTTCCGGTTTATGATTTCTTTCGTCTGCTCATCATATGCATGTGGAGTCTCATAAGTCACACAAGTCATGCTTTTTTCATTTTTGCTGCAATTATTACGCTGTGGCGAAAATCATCATAGCATATAATGGGTGTGACAGAACTTTTGCAACTTGGTAAAAATATGGCAATCATTCACCATGGGTAAAAATGCAGGATACGACATTTAAAAAATTAACAAACAGTAATAACACAGACAGACCACACAGGTAAAATGTTACAAGACATCTTCTAACCTACCCTCCCTAAACATGATGCACAACTATGCTAATGACTTTACAGAATATTTCAAGTGAACTAAATGCATTATTCATCAACAAAAGAATCATACCTGTACAAGTTTAAACGTAACACTTACTGGAATTATGTTTCCCATTTTAGAATGTGACCTGTTCAGAGCCTGCTCCCACTTTCATCTGACCAGACTGAAAAAAAGAGAAAATAAAAGAAAGCTAGAAAATTCCGTGACAGCAATTTAATGACTGCAGAGCTCTGATCACAAGTTATTTTTCTACAAAGCTGACTCGTTTGTTTTCAGGGCCTCAATAAAATAATTGCTAACTCTCATTATTTTCACATCATATGGGGTCTACATTTTATCTACATTGATAGAGCTATGCTCTAACAATTGAAAGATCTATTATAAGTCAACTTTTTATTGTTCAAGAAGCAGAACAATATAATATGCCGAGGTTGATCTGGGTCCTCAAAAAGAAACAAATTAAAATATAATGAGCATGCCCTAAAAATCATTACAGAACATCTGTGGAGTAACTTTTGTGTGTTCTTTCACTGACGATTTAATTAAATCAGAACCGATTTTGGTCTTTTTTTTTGTGCGCTTGAAAACATTTTAAAAGACCAATATAAGACTAACACCATAAATGTATACATAGCCTCTAATCTATTGGTTTCTTTGTAGTCATTTGATATTATATGAAGGGCTCTCAAAGTTATAATCTTGATTGGACAGATAATAATAATAAATAGCATTTGTATAGCGCATGATCCCCGCTTAACAGCAGGCGAAGGCGCTTTACACTATATTATTACCCCAGCAGACCATAGAACACTCCGAAACATTCTCAGCTTCCCGGGAAGCATACAGTGCAAACAGCTGATTAAGCGCTCAAACACTAACAAACTGACAAGATCTTTCGCTGTCTATAGCTGTGTACCCATTCCCACCTGGGTGAAGTAAGGAAAATTCGTGTTTAAAGTACCTTTCCCAAGGACACAACGTCGAGCCCCTGACAGGATTCGAACCCGCGACCTTACGATTCGAGTCCGAGAGCCTAACCACTAGGCCACCGACGCCACAGATGAATAAAAGCAAATAAATGCAAAGTTGTTTGAGTACAGTGGCCCTCAGCCTCAGTGTGAAGCACATCAACACACAAATTTAAAAAAATATTTTTTCCCTTCTTTCTTCAGATAATATGAAAATAGCAAGCAGCAAAGAAGATATGAAATTGACATCAGCAATCATCTCTGCTCAGATGATACTCTGAAAAAAAAACACACTTTTATCTCAATCCCTGATACTATCCTCTTTCTTTTCCTGTCAAAGATCAGTTTGGAGTTCTGAAAGATGATTGATAGCCTTATTCTTAGACAATCTCTGTCTTTTGATTTAGTTGCCTTCTACTGTTTTTCCTGTGACACAAAACGTTAACTTACAATCAACTCAAATGTCCACGGTAAAAACTGCATTTTGCCCTGCTGTGCATTGTTTTTTTTTTTTAAACGAAGTGACTATTTCTCCGAACGCTCGGGAAAATAAACTTGACTTCTATTTCTCTGAACAGTTTCGGTTCTCGAGATTTTTTGGTTAATTTTAGCGAGAGTTCGGCGTCATCTTTCATTCTGCCTATTTGCGAGGACTGAGAGAAGCAGTTTTTACATATCGAATTCAATTTCTAGAGCTAGAGTTTTTAGATGTCTGAATATTCAGATACTTCAACTGTGGTTGGGGCAACGTTTCCGGACTATACTTCATTTGAAAATGCCTTCGAAAGGTACAGCGAGAAAACAAGACTTTGCCTATTTTGCATTTTCACCCTTAAAGCAAAAACTCAAAAAAAAAACCAAGCGAAGTGACTATTTCTCCGAATGTTCGGAGAAACAGTGCCGATCTTTATTTCTCCGAACGGTTTCCGGTCTCTTGATTTTTTGGCTATTTGCAAGAGTTTGGCGCCAACTTTCATTTTGCCATTCTGCGAGGTCTGGGAAGGAGCAAATTTTTTAGTCTAGATCTATTTCAATTTTCAAAAGCTTGTCTAGAGATTTTTAGATGAGCCTAAAAACGTGAAAAAAGAAAGGTTTCACAACAGAATAAAATCAAAATTAGAACGGCCCATAAACAACCACAAAGATGAACAAATAAGGGCGTGTGTCCACTTGGCCGAAGAAGATAATTGGCTGTTTTTTAAACCCTAAATGTGCGTAATTTTTTAAAAAGTGCAGGATATTACCTGAAACCCCCCTACTCTTGGGGGCAATACCGGCGAAAAACAAATGCGGGGTGGGAACTACCGAAAAAGCGCCGAAATTTCGAGAACTGAAGCAGTTCACAGAGAAATAGAGTTCAAGTAAATTTTCCCGAGCATTCTGAGAAATAGAGCCGGCCTTTTTTCATTCGATATAAATGCTTCTTTTAGCACTAGAATCTAGATCTATAAGGGGCCTAGGCAGTATCATTTGATTTCTCTTTCTTCCATGAAATTATATCAACCAAAAATCTCTATCTTGTAGTTAAAGTAGAAAACACATTTAATTTCCTGTGTTGCCCTCGACATCAATACACCCGGTTTCATCGAGGGAAGAGGCTA
>NW_004797596.1:784897-785871 GCF_000002075.1 Aplysia californica
TAATATTAATAAAATTAAATTTATTTCATCATTATAAACTGAACAATTCAATAATAATCATATATCCAATTAGCCCCTTATCTCAACATAATTTATAAAAGCAGCTCGCACTCACTCTAGATCTACTCACATAATTGTACATCATGGATATGTTTGACTTGGCATCGGCATCGCAAAGTTAGATCTAGATCTAGAAGAATCTAGAATTTAAGTCGAAACTTGGCTAGACTAAGTTAAAGTGGCATGGAATTATTTATGACATAAAAAAGACAGATGTGAGGAGATCCACCGGTAGAATCTATTGAAACAGTAAACGGAACTACTAGATTCTATCTAGAATATATAGATCTCTAGATATATAGATCTAATCTAGATCTAGATCTAGATCTAGAGTCTTAGACTAGAGTGAACCAGACCTAGGGCTAGGGAGACAAAGGCTGCTTTCTCCGCTTTCTCTCCATTTACTGAGGTCACCCTCTATAGATAACTCTAGATCTAGTAGACTATCTTTGTCCCAACTCCTGACCCTACCTCCTCCACTTGAGGACGGGGGACAAGGCCGGCGCCAAGCCTGATATCTCCTGACTCCTGACCAGATCTGCTCCTGACCGAGCATTCTGTAGCCCATGTACTATGTAAACAAAAACAAACCGCGCCACCCTCGTTGAGCATGCGCGGAGGGATTATGAGAATCGGGAATCCCCGATTTCGGAAAAAAAAAAAAGGGAATCTAAAATTGCGTTGCTAGATCTAGATCTAGTGCTCTGATTCTGATCCTAGCTTTCGAATGTTCGTGTTTTGAACAGGATGAAGACCATGTCGATCCGTTCAATCTCATGTCTTTGAATGCGGGTCTAAAAGTTGGCTGTTCAGGGTTCAAGTATATGTACACAAGGAAATCCGAAAGGCTGACCTGCCCCTACTGAATATACTAGATCTAGACTGCAAGTCTAGCCGTACTTAGATCTAGGTTT
>NW_004797596.1:786359-807031 GCF_000002075.1 Aplysia californica
CTAGCCTCTTCCATATACTAAACCCCTTACCTTAATTATTAGCCTTAATAACTTCTAAAATGCGAATAAAACGTGCAGATCTGGACGATGCCCTTTGATTGTTGTATGTCAAATCAAATTAGATTCTAGATCTAGATCTAGTAGCAAACCAAATTATCGATTCAATAACTTCAATATATATATATATCAATCTCAGAGGACAATTCTTAAGTCTAAGTCTAAGCAGTGCATTAATTAACAACATAATAGATCTAGATCTAGATATCCAGACGTTAAAGTACCCAACCACTCCAACGGCAACGGTGTGGAATCTCAGGGCCTATAAATATAATGCATTTACTTGTTAACACTTTTGAACGTCAAAAATGGAACTCACCTCTTTGTTATGATAATGATGCTGCTGACGAGGCTAAAATCTGCAAGTCGCGTGTGCATGTGACTGCGCTCAACTGGAAATGTCTTCAGCAGTTTTCTTACGGTGAATAAGACTTGTCCACACAATTGCTTCACTTGGTGCTAACGAGGTAAAAGTTAACTATCTCTATACTCTATCGTCTTTCCAGTAGCTCTGTACAGGACTGTAACTTTTGGCAAATGCAATAACGACAGCAGTCTGCGTCGGTAGTGGTCAGTTGAGTCTCTGTCTGGAAACTACCTCGATCGTCAGTGTAAGTTCCGTTTAATGTCAAGGTCTTTGGTTGTGTTGCGAGCCGTTATTTTAAGAAACTCGCCTGACCAGAAGCTCGCGTGATAATCGGGAATTCCAGCTTTTACAAATTCTACTGTAAATTTGTGAGGCATCATAATCTTAGGAAAATCAGGCGCTCGTCAACTAGTAGTTCAATCAATGAAAGCCACATTTTCCCATCCAGTTGAGAAATGTATAGATTTTTTCTTCTGTTTGTTTTTGGCTCAACACCTTTTACTCTAATGTCCATTTAAAACCACATTAATTTACGTGGGTTTAACAGATTACAAGAAAAACGTTGATCAAAAAGTACGGTACCCCAAAAAAATAAAATGTAAATTTGCCTTTTAAAAAGATACTCAGACTTCGGAAATCATACTTTAGCGCCTATTAATTTTTTAGCTAATTTATTAACCTCTGACAGTACATTGTACCATTCCTGGGAGCGAAAAAAAAAATCAGCAAGCCATTGCAGTTTAATATCATTTTTGGAATTCCACAGCTTTTGTAAGAGTAAGAAGCACTTTTCCCTGTATTACGTATTACTTAATTATAGTAGGTCATCAATTGTGTCCTTATACTTATACACTTGTAATTATTACAGCCTGTAAATTTAATGACTGGTACGAGAAACAATTAATGCAGTGGAAACGATTTTTTCTAATAAAAATATATTAAGTAAAGTGGCAAAGTCAATTATAATGTAATTTGTGTGCTTATTTGACACATGTTTTACTGCACTTACAATACAACAACAAGGTCGTAAAAGTGCTGAAGATTAGATGTGTTATAAGAGAGTAACAAATTCAAACAGCAAAAAAAGGAGAGATAAGGACGATAGATTAGGAAAGGAGCAAACCACAACAGACCACCCACAATTAGAGTTTTATATCTTGGCCATTATCAATGATCAAGCAGTCCATGAACGTTCTATTTATCTTTTTCATTAATGCAGGTGCTTTTATGCCCCTGCCCCCCCCCCCCCCCCCCCCGGGACAAAATTTAGATAATTTAGGAGGCGGGCCTCCAACCCTGCATGTCAAGTCCAACCAGGGCTGAGAGAGAGATTCAATTATCAATATCGTGACAGAAAGACCAATACGATATTCAACAAATTATTTCTCCCCACTTGGGAATCAAACTTGGGTCTTCTGCATGTGACAGCAAAGTGCCTGACCGCTACACTACAGACACTAGTACACGTATATTGTATTTTCTCTACCGATGTTATAACACATGTAGGCCTACAAATTTATTAATGTGCTCGATAACTAAATTAAAAAGACCCAGGCGACACATGAAGGCGATCGATCAGTGCAACAGGCTAGGGTAAGAGTGTGATGATCCTCAGTAGTACAGATGCCACGGTGGGTCTCTTGGAATAGATTAAACAAGGTTCGTTATTATGGGAGAAAAATACGTAAGCCAGGAGCTGTTCACCCCACGAGCGACTTTGTTGAATACAAGTTTCCTCATTTATGTGTTTGTAAAATTTGAGTTAATTTGTTGTAAGATATATAAATGACAAGAAAATGAGGAACTTGTCTCCTTTCGTTGAGTCTGGTATTAGTATTAGTATAAAGACCTCACACACACTGCAAGGTCTATGAAAGCCACTGGCACCATAGAATGAATAATATCATCCAAGACTGCACTCTGATGTTTAACATTTATAGAGCACACCATTTTACTACTCAACTTGGGACTAAATTAAGGGTAAGGGGGGGAAGTGTTGCATGCACTCTCGCCCATTGTAAAACTGGTACATGTATTTTCCTCTTTATTTGCGAGCTCAGGGTGCGAGCCAGCCCAGCAAATTTTAAAAAATAAGAAAGCAATGAGTAGCAGCCACGACAATACCAGATCTAGAATATCAGTTTAGTTTTAGTAAGTGTTTTACGGCACTTGCAAAACAATAAGGTCATATTATAAGTGCCACAGATTAGAGGAGTTACAAGACAGAAACAAAAACAAAATAGAAGGAGGGGAGATAAGGACGATAGAATTAAAATTTAATCTATATGAAAGAAGGAGCAAACCACACCAGAGCACCCACAAACCATCCACTCTAGAACATCAAATGAAAATTCAAGTCTGTGACTGGCGCCGACACTGACAACGGCAATGTCAATAAAGGGAGAGTCAAAGAAAGCTTTTTTTTGTAAGTGTAAGGCGAGCTGACAAAATGAGTTACAACTGCATTGAAGTAGATTACCTCTCAAAATTTAGCCTTCTATGGATACAATAGAAGATGCGTCATATTTTTAACTATCATGAATTATAGGCTGAGTTTGTAGAATTTATGTATGAAAAGACTTGTTAAACTTGAAGAAATGGAACCAGTTGAAAATCTACAAATGTAACCCCTGTGTTGATTTTCGACAGATAACCCCATTCACACATTATTTGGAGTACCTCATTTTGTCAGCACACCTCATATTTTAAAAATTGTAGGTGTTTTTTACAACTTAGATCATTTAGGAGGCAGGCTTCCAACCCTGTGTGTCAGTGTCAGGATTATCTCAGATTAAGAAGACAACATCCAAGCAGAAAGATAGAGATAATAAATTTTTAAATTCTTCTCTCCACTCAGGAGATGAAGCCATTAGAGAAGGTGTTTGTTTTGTTTTAGTAAGTGTACAGCACTCGTAACACAATAAGGTCATAAGTGCCGAAGATTAGAGGTGTTACGAGAGAGAAACAAACACAAAAAAGGAGGGGAGATAAAGACGATAGACGTTTGATAGGAAAGAAGAAGCAAACCACACCAGAGCACCCACAAGTAGGTGTTTGTGTTGAAGATTAATAGATTTGGTGTCATTTTGAAAGTGGATCTTTATTCTTACAGTTAGAGATTTCGTAGCCAGCGATCACAAAAACCACAGACCAGGAGGTCAGTTCATCTGGCCCGTTGCCAGGGAAAAAAAACATGTGTTTGTAGCATGGTTAGGAGCAAAAAATGTTTAATGCAACCATGCCTGAAAACATGAAGATCCCTTTCCTAGCAGGCTTGACCCATGCAGTTTGTCTTGAGGTAGTCTTTGTAGCTTCAAATCTACACCATTTGCAACTGTGGCCCTCCATTTACAGTTGACTAAGAAATGTAAGGTGTGCAGGCAAAATGAGTAACTTCTCAGATTTTAGCCAGATGGAAATAGATGCGTCACATTAATTACAGGTTGAGTTTTTAACAATTCATTAGTATGGAACAATAAAAGACATGATCAACTTAAAGACAATGGCATTGGTTTAGAATCTACAAATACGACCTGTGTGTCGATTTTTGGCATAGATCTCCATTTGATCATATCTCCAATACAATTGATAGCGAGAAGTAACTCATTTTGTCAGCACGCCTCACAAATAACTAGTGCAGGAGTCAGAAGAGGAGAAAAATAGGACAGGAGATGAAACAGAAATTCTATCCATTATATTATACACACAGCAACTAGCACACCCATTGCTTTTTTAAATTCTCTCAGAGAATGAAGAAACTATAATGAAGGAATAGCATGAACATTCACCCATGCTTGGATGTATCATGTGCGTGTCTCTGGTTCACTTTACTACACTGCTTCTGTCACGTTTCCTTCCTAAATATTTACTTCTATCATAGAGTCACAGCTTCAACTTCAAAACAGTCTGTGTCTAATTGGACAAAGAACTCAAGCAAAACACAAATTACAGTAGTTGTAGAAGACCAAAAGCGAAACAAACAAAAATTTAATTTTGCTCTCAAGAAAATTTATTACAAAGAAATAATTAGACAATCAACCAGTGACATTCACGCTAAGTATATGCGACAATCTATCCAGGTACTCCTTCAGACGTTTATACCAAAAAAAAAATTTTAAAAATTGACGAGCTTCGAGTTGCAGTAAAGATACCAATAACAGTATAAAATAAAACAAAACTACATTAACTGTTACAGTATAACGTCTTCCTGTATTGTCAAAATCAATTTGTGTGTACATTTTGTATAGCCAATACAAAAGCCAAACACCAACAAAACTTTTTTTTTACTAGAAATTTCATGTAAAGATGAAACGTTACACATTTTACATTTTACAAATTGTATATGGATCTAAATACACCACTGACATATTGATCAGAGTTCTGGCTCCACAATTTGGGCTTTTTAGGGATCCTCCAAGGCAGACGACTTTCCTGTAACCAACTGCGAACACTCATCTGTTGGGAAATATTAAAAAAAAAGAAATATAATGGAAATCACAAAAAGATGTAGATAGTCAAAATTGAGGGTTTTTTTCCGCATCAATACAACTATTATTAGTCCGTAGTTTCAAGTCTCGGGAAAACAATAATAATGACCAGTCTTTCATGACAATACGGCCTTGTGTCCGCAACACCTAGAGTGAACACATCAAAACTTAACTTAAAAAAAAAACAACCAACAAACAAACCACGCTGGAACTGGAAACGGGTTTACACTATTGTCAGTTGCCTGCAAGATATGACCATGATCCAATCTGACCTTTCTTATTTCTTCCGACTAAAACCCAACACGGCTGAAGTCTGGCAGTTTTCGTGGGACAAACAGTCGAACGTCTAAAACGGCCACCCACTGCCGAGGAGAAAAGTGTCCGTCTTACACACACAGTGCCACCACACGGGAAACATTTTTTTAAACACAAGAAGGAATATAGTATATAGTAGAAGGTCATATGAGCGCCAAGGGGTGGGTGTCAACAGAGAAGTCTTTACAATTTACAGGGAATCAGACTTAGACTGCTCACCTCTCTAGCTTCAACAGCACAAGGTCTGCTTCGACTATCAACGCACCCCAAAATAGCATGTCACAAGAGAGTGACAAACATACAAAAGAAGTTGAGGAATGACAAAAGTAAGGACCAGGAAAGAAAAAGCAGCAGTTCCCTGTTGTAGATCAGGCACAGTTATGAGCGTGACATGAGTCAGCCCATTTACAATTCTACTATGCTTGAACGAGATATGTCCCCGCTTTGGGAATGGCCTAAAGACACTTCAGTCAGTGGCACTGCCTCAGGGGGTCACAAGAAGGAATAGGAAGTGGCTGTGTCAATGTCTTTTCTTCATCTTTATCTTTGTAAGAAAATTACGCGAGCTCGAACACAAACACGGAATAGTTGAACAAATTACGCCGCCGAGGAAGTCTACAGTCAACGTCCTTTGAGGTGCACTTGAGACAAAATAATAATAATAACAATCTTTTTGGACTACAAAAGGATCTTTAACATGTGCAACTTGCTCACGGGACTGCCAAGACTTTTCCCCCTTATCTGAGAGGGCTAGGTGTTAGATCTTCTACCATAAAGTCAGGGGTGTAGCTGAAAAAAAAAAAGCAGTCAGAAGGAACCAAGGAGTAACTAGAAAAGCTGCAGAAAGAGTCAGGGCCCTAGAGGAGAGGGCAAAGGAGCGGGGGCAGAAAGTGGAGACGAAAGCAGATGACGGAACATTGTTAGAGAGCAGAAAAGGAGACAATTTTACAGAAGAAAATATTCCCGTCGCTATCCAGATTCGAACCCAGGACCTATTGAATGAGAGGCCTACATCGTAACCTCTCGACCACGAGAGCCCTCAATATAACCATTTTTAAAATACGGAAAAAAATGTCATCAAAAGTCATATTTAACTACCGTAAACTTGAAAGTGTGAGAGTACAGACAGTATAACACCAATAGTCAAATTCGTCAGGACCGGCCTGGGTAGTTTGAGGGATATCTTACAAAGATTTTTTTCAAACACAAGCAAAACAAACAGGACCACAGGCGCAGTTCGGCCGATGTATACTTTCAGGTCTTCTATGTTCGAGGTATCCGTGTTATACTGTAATCAGTTCTATTTGGGTTGTTTTGCCTATTGTTGCTTGAATGGGGGTCATTCTCAGGTAAGATATTTCTATTTCCATCAATACAATACAGACACCTAAAATAAAATGAAGTAAATCATTATATTAACAGCATCCAACTTGGTTTGTTTTTGTTGGGGGGTTGTTTTTTTTTCAATACAATATTCATTTTTGACAAAAAGCCCCATTTTTTCCTTTCCCCCAACAAAACAAAACCAAGGAACAAAGCTTTTCCCAACACATACAATAAAGCTTTCACTGTTAACAAATCATTATCCTAGAATTATTGTAAACAAACTAAAATGCCAGGCATCCTTCATTTAGCATGGACAAATAATAGCAGTAGTCAGTAAGTTAAGATTCCTAAAGGCAAGGACAGAAAACTGCAGGATTGAAATACAATACAAAAGAAAGAGGAAGTATTTCAAATCCAGGTGGTTAAAGTGCGAGTATGCAGAAGCATTCTGAGACGGTGCCAGCAGAAAAGGGAGACACGGATCAAAAGAGCCTCACCTTACAAGTCATATTTGATTTTGAAAGAGAAAAACATACGGTAGAAATTGTCCATGATGACCACCAATAGTCACAGAGAAAAGTGGTTGTCTTTTGACAGGGTAATTGTATTATTTTCATTTTTTTTTAAACGCAAGGGGAGATGTGGGAAATGGACATCATGTACAGGTGATTATCTTGGATAGGCAATAATTAGAGCAAGTTTGAGTGAATATGTATAAAATCTCAATCAAGTGGGGAGAGACAAATTCCATGATAACCAATAAAAAACTTGAAAATTTGTCAAGCATCGGGAAAGAAAAAAAAACAACAATACAATCCCCGACGAGAGGAAAAAAAATAACACGGAGAGAGAGAGAGAGCCCATTCCCTTATAACAATAACACCAGTGATGACAAAAGAAAATATTGCTAAGGCCTACAACTACTGTCCCTCACCTCACTGCAGGCACCTCACTCGCTCTCCGACACAGCCTGACCACGGCACGCCTTACTTGGCCGACGTCAACAGCAAGTGACGACGGGCAATGAGGAATGGGGCAGTCAAACCGCTGCTGAAGAACAGAGCGAAATACACTGTCAGCTTCACCTTGTTGTTGATGTCGAAAGGCAGATTCTGGGGAAGAGAAAACATAAAACAGTGTTAGTGGCACAAAGACTGAAAACAGTTTATTACAAAACAAAATCAAAGGTTTTATCTTATGATGATGGAATTATTCATGCAAAACTAAGAGACAGAATACAGAAAACTTATTTCTTATCCTACAAAGCATGTACATCTGTACACAGAAAACAAGCCCAATTTTTTTAGGGCTATCATATGACCAGAACATGGAAATTTATTGACGTAAACATGGCTAGACCTGCATGTGAGCCTCGACCAGATTGTCTGAAAATTTTGCGCAACCCCCCCCACCCCAAGAGCTTAATTTATTAATAGAAAGGACTTCCGAGTAACGAGCGACAACCCCAACAAACACAATATATTAATAAAGAAGAGACCTAACCCTAACCCAAACCCTACCCCAAAAAAGAACCTGCAACAGCCCTCATGTACAGTAAAAAGGCCAGAAGTCCAAAATGAAAGAAAAAAAAAACCCACTCCCAAAAAAAAACAATAACCAAGGAGCACAATATGGCCTACATTGCTATAATAGGGTTTGAAACAATAACACAATAGAATTGGAATATATGAATCCTCCATATAGATCTAGCTAGAAGAACAAGTGAATAGGAGGCCTTGAATGAGAAATCCGCATCCAATTCCTAACAGAGGAGGGACTCAGCCGATGAGTCTAGATTCTAGATCTATATATCTAGATCTAGAGATATCTAAATAAATAATTCAAGCACCTGATGAAATGCTTTTCACCTACATTAATATTACAGCACAACCTATGATAGGGTCTGACACAATAGAATTGGAAAATGAATCCTCCATTGAGGTTAATAATGATCTATAAATCTAGATCTAGATTCTAGTAGAACAAGTGAATCGGACTTGAAAGAAGCGAACAATCAGTCAAGAAACGAAATTCAAAATGGCGGCTCGACCACGACTTTGAAAGTAGATAATTTAGGTCGTCGCCCTTTTTCGTATTTTTATTTCTACTCAGGTTCCGACAATTATGTCGGAAACGTCGACGTCGGCACAAAAGCGAAAGTGCCGACAAAGCCAAAGGGAGAAAAAGGGGGCGCCGGAAGTCGGCCAGGCCTCGCACTTCACACATTGACTTTAATACAGGTGGGCCTAGCCATAGCATCGGCAGGCTTGCGGGTCGGGACGCGATTGTCGGATTTCAGCTGCAAACATGAGGGTTCTACATGGCTTTTTGACCAAAATGGCAAGAAATACAAGGGGAGGTGGAAAATCACTACTCGCGACCACCGGCTTATCGGCTGCGTGCCGGGCCGCACGTGCCCTGCTTGCGAGCTGATGAGGAGTGCATCTGTTTCCATGTAATGGCTGTGTTATTCTTGAAGAGGAATCATTATTCAATGGATGGGCTTTCTGTTGATATTTCCATGGTCAGTCCGATCACTGGTTCCATAAAAAAACAGCATTGAAAATTTTCACACGCAAATCTCTTCTATCAATTCATTAAGGACAGTCTTTAGAAGAAATATATCACCGGAAAGAGCGTTTTCTCATCTTGAAATATCGATGAATTAGATTGCAGTATTTAATACCATAGTTCCCCGTTCCTGTTTAATCGAGGTCACTTAAAAAATCAATACACGAAACGCACGGTAGCTGCAGTGAAAACATCGATAGTGTTGTCTTTTATCCCACAAGAATCTACATGTGTCTACGTACACGATAATCTGGCACCTAGCTTCAGTGTCTATGTACACGGCAACCGGGCACCAGGTCACAGTGTCATGTACACGGTAACCGGGCATGTAGCCTCAATATCTACGTTACACCCGGTAACAGGCAACCGGGCATGTAGTCTCAGCGGCAGCAGAGACTATAAAATACTCTCTGGTGTCACGAACACGGTAACCAGGCAGTTCAGAACTCCAAGTCCAGTTTTTGTAATCCAGTGTTGCCTTTATCCCCACTCCTTCCCCAACTGTACCTTAAAAAAAAAAAAAAAATAATCTCCACCCCCCCCACCCCATTCCGGAGCCCTATACTTTGCAGCGCACAGACTTTGATGAACTTTGGTGACCCCTCGGTACTCACAATGTGATGCACATGCATAGGTTCACTGACCTGTCACGATGGCGAGCCCGACAAGACGCTTGAATGACTTTCTTTTTTTTCTTCAGCAAGTGACAGCACAGGACAAATATTGATTTATTTTCATTCTGTTTACCGTTACGCAGATACTGAGACTAGGTGCCCGGTAACCGTGTACGTAGACACTCCGTTTTGCTTTCAAAAGAATCGTTGATCGGAATAAGACAAAGTCATAAAAAGGGGTCAAATCCTCGGAGGTTTACCAAGAAACTGAAAATACTTCCACAATTCATTCAATACTACAAAATTATTAGACCTAGATCTATGTAGAATGGTGCCACGATGGCTACTAGATCTAAAAATCTAGATCTAGATCTGGTGTTTCAAATAGCACAGGTGCTATTCAGAATACGGCGTTTCCAATAAGGCCACCTCTATTCTCCCCCCGGGTGAGAATAGCGCAGGCGAGTCTTTTGGCTATTCTCACCCAGTGGGCGTTCACCGTTATAGCTTAGGCCAACCAGTGAAGCGTTCACCCTGAACCACAGAATTCTACACTGTGATAACAGAATTATAGAATTTTGTGCTGTGAACAAACGTTCTAGATCTATTACTACTGTTAGTGTTAGCCTAAAAGTGTTCAATTTTGTCTGTGGGCAGTGGAGAGAGAGAAAGAGAAACAGAGAGGAGTAGGTCCTAGCGCGAGAACTTCCGGGCAAAACAAAATGGCGACCCGCATAGTTTGGCTCGATTCGGAAAGTTAAATAGCCGCAGCATCTTTGTAGACAACCAAATTAATTTAGTTTTCTTGTTTGACATCATTTCTTAACTTTGTTTTGTTCAATTTGATCGTCCACACCGACAGACAGTATTCAGAAAGAGACAGAGAGAGAGAGAGAGAGAGGGGAGGAGAAGATCTTGCGAGAACTTCCGGGCAAAACAAAATGGCGACCCGTGTAGTTTGGCTCGATTCGAAAAGTGAAATAGCCATAGCATCTTTGAAGACGATCAAATTAGCTTACTTTTGTGCTATGACGTAATTTTTTCTTGGCTTTTATCAATTTGATCATCCACACCGATACAGTATTCTAAAATGAGGAAAAACAGGTCTTGTTTCACACAGGGTGAGAATAGCCTACGCTGGCAAGTCTCACCCGGGGTGAGAGGTAGATCGTATTTCTATTCTCACCCCCCGTGAGAATAGCCACTTCCTTCCAATAATTATAGTATAGCATGGGAGCTTTTCAGAACACGGTGTTGCAAATGGCCACCTCTATTCTCACCCGGAGTGAGAATAGTGCAGGCGAGTCTTGTGGCTATTCTCACCCGGTGCGCGTTCACCCTAAACCATAGAATTCTACACTGTGAGGAAAAATTGTAGAATTCTGTGCCGTGAACAAACGTTCCATTACAACTGTAGCCTACTAAAAGCGTACAATTTTGTCTGTGGGCAGTGGAGAGAGAGAGAGAAAGAGAGAGAGGAGTAGCGCGAGAATTTCCGGGCAAAACAAAATGGCGACCCGCATAGTTCGGCTCGATTCGAAAAGTTAAATAGCCGTAGCATCTTTGTAGACAACCAAATTAATTTACTTTTGTGTTTTAACATCATTTTTTTAACTTTGTTTTGGTCAATTTGATCGTCCACACCGATAGACAGTATTCAGAAAGAGACAGAGAGAGAAAGAAGAGGGGAGGAGTTGATCTTGCGAGAACTCCCGGGCGGGTGAGAATAGCCACTTTCGTTGCAAATTTATAAACTAGATTAGATAGAATCTAGATCTAGTGCTGCCATATTTTTATTAGATTTAGAACTGGTCAGGGGGGCTTGCCCCCTATTCTTGGGGCCAAAACCGGCGAATAATAGGGGGATGGCAAATAGGCTACCGAAAAAGCGCCGCGCCCCCCAAAAAGAAAGTGGCTATTCTCACCCGCCCGGAAGTTCTCGCAAGATCAACTCCTCCCCTCTTCTCTCTCTCTCTGTCTCATTCTGAATACTGTCTATCGGTGTGGACGATCAAATTGACCAAAACAGAGTTAAAAAATGATGTTAAAACACAAAAGTAAATTTTTTTGTCTACAAAGATGCTACGGCTATTTAACTTTTCGAATCGAGCCGAACTACGCGGGTCGCCATTTTGTTTTGCCCGGAAATTCTCGCGCTACTCCTCTCTCTCTTTCTCTCTCTCTCTCTCTCCACTGCCCACAGACAAAATTGTACGCTTTAAGTAGGCTACAGTTGTAATGGAACGTTTGTTCACGGCACAGAATTCTACAATTTTTCTGTTATCACAGTGTAGAATTCTGTGGTTTAGGGTGAACGCAAAATTTGGTGAACGCGCACCGGGTGAGAATAGCCACAAGACTCGCCTGCACTATTCTCACTCCGGGTGAGAATAGAGGTGGCCCCCCAAAAAAGCAAAATTGTTGTCTCCTCAGCATGGACAGAGAAGACAAGCAAGGCTTTGAGACAAAAATTTGGTTGTCCTACCACAGTAAAGTAATGCAATGTACCCACCCTAGATTAAATTCAGTCCATAAAAACAAACCTGAAAGATATTTATTATCTGGATAATGAAATCCTTACAAATCCTTTTTTTGACCTTCACTAAAAAAAAGATTTTGGAGGAACAGCAGCACGTAGGCAGAGGTCTCCCCCTTCATAAAAATACTATGCTCATGTGTGTATATCAGCATGAAAGAAAAGTATATTTACCGTTCCAGGAATTCCAGTCTGCTGCCATTCTTGGCTATTTCTTACAGCAGAGGTAGAAAACCTCCTTGCGACAATTCTTGAGGCCTGACCGAAAACCATCTTGCTGTGTTCCAAGAGCTTGAGAGGACTGAGGACACCGGAAGTGGAAGCAGAAAACGCAGTGTGTTATAGACAGATAATCGGATGCGAAACCAGTTTGGCGACTTCATCTAGTTGGGAAAGATACTCTGAAGCTACATAATACTCAGAACAGAAATTGAAAGTTACCAAAATCATAATTTCAAGGGTTTTTACGTCCAGGAATAGAAAAAAATCTTAATATGCATCATTTATTGTATAACTATTAAAATTTAATCATATTCCAAATCTAATGCAAGCCGGCAAGACAAAATTCTAAAAGTATAATCGACAAGGAAGACGTAAAATGTTGGCCAATCCTGTTGTCCGTCACTCATACGAAACAAATAGATCTGGACGGTCAAAAATTCGTGGCACAACTTATTGTCAAATATTTCCTCAACTATCCAACATACATGTAGATCTAAACTTTCCAGATTTTGCACAATGACTTTTATCAATTTGTGTTAACAGATCAACATTTTGTAAAGACCTATTGCTTTATTTATTCTAGAAAAATCATTTATGAACACTTATAAAAAATTCAAATGGGTGGTTCCAACAAGATTATTTTCAAAAATTTTAGCCTAGATCTTCATCCATGAGCTGGGATAATAATTGTATAGTTATTTTAAAAAGCAAGTCTGTCCTTTGTTCTAATCGCGACACTGTGTTTATCGAACATGTTTTGAGAACCGTCAGTACAAAAACAAGTGTACGTTACGCTATGAAAGTAAAAAAAATAATATTTTTGTAACAAGTTTTGCCTTTAAAGATTGATCATTGGTTAGAAACCGACTTTGGCCATGCTAAT
This sequence comes from Aplysia californica, assembly GCF_000002075.1. Taxonomy (NCBI): domain Eukaryota; kingdom Metazoa; phylum Mollusca; class Gastropoda; order Aplysiida; family Aplysiidae; genus Aplysia; species Aplysia californica. Next base: position 799,738 of record NW_004797596.1, read on the forward strand.
TCAAAATTTGTGTGACGGAGATTTATAGCCTAGTATTTATGACGAAAGTTTTTGATTCTAGATCTAGCAATTGTTGTGGGAAAAATTATAATCAAGCTACCAAGGGGTCTAGCTACCGAGAAATGCAATCTTCGTTATTTATGCACCTTTTGAAACCAAACTTTCCCAATATGTGAATTAAATGCTTAAAAACGAATTATCCCGAAGTGTTATGCAACAACGGTGGCCATATTGAAATTATACAATAGGCCTTACTTTGGAACATCTTTAAATTTTGAAAACCAAAAGGCATTATTAATTTTTATAATAAATATCAAGATATTAATAATAGTTATAGGTACCTGGCTGGGGTTTTTTTTTTTTTTTTGGGGGGGGGGGGATACTTCGAATATTCTGGATTTTCCGAGGATTTCAAAGTAATGTTCCCTTTTTGTACCAATTTTAAACAAAAAATCAATTTCAAATTTGAGATTTCTGAAATATTCGTAAATTTTGTCAAATATAACTAAAATCAATTACCAAATGTGCACATACTTGGAAAGTTTCAGTACATTATCTTGATAAGTAGCCCAGATTTTTAGGTGTTAGTGATGAAGGGTTTTTTCCAAAAAAAAGTTTTGAAAAAAAAACCACATTAAAAAAATGTCACTGTGTAATTTGAGGGTTTGTTCCTTCAAAAGTTCCAGTACCATATTAGTATGCACTATTATTCCTAATCACATATAAAATTAAAATCTAATTTCTCTACAATTACAAATAACCTCATTTATAGAAGATTAGTGAACCAAGCATAAAAATGTAACAAAAAAGTGAGGAAAAGTGTCCATCATCTCATGAGATTTAGCCTATGTTCTTGTGATGGAGATGAAAATGTAGTTTTACCGCTAGTATTTTCTTTTCTTGTAAGAAATTTCTTGTTCATTTTTTCAGATTTCGATTCCGAGAAGCAAACCACACGGCCACAGATGCCACAGTCAATAGGCTAATGCAGCTAATGAAAGCTTCAAAATATTATTGATGTAGATATTTACAGGATAGAAGATAGGAGATGAATTCATACTGTCTGATAAGAAACAAGAAAAGATGCAATAGAGAATGTTTTACCAGTTTATTGATACAGAGAATAAAAAGAAATTAGTCATGATTGTGAACTTATGTGGTTTTGCCGCTATTTTTCTTTTCTTTGCTTGTAAGGAATTTCTTGCTCAAGGTTTTGGAATGTGAGCAGTATCTTTATCTCTTTGTGTATTGTCCGTTGTTACTGGCACCTGACCTCGGAGCTTCAGTTTTAACGTCAACAAAAGGTAGTTGGTTACATTGGGCACGTGTCGTTCAAGTGTTTATCTCTCTTTGAAAGCCTTCAGCATGTAGTTATAAGTTGTATTTCTACCTATGGCTCTGCAGTCACAATGAGTCCTGATGAGCCGCTGGCCGCTATTCTGTCACACGGCTAACGACGCCCATCTGTTGGGAACATTGGTCAACAGGAGAGAATGGAAAGGGAAATCATCGGCGCAACATTGCCGTTCTTTAAGAGGTTCAATGAGCCAACAACATGAGAAAAAAGAAAATAAACCCAACTTTTAACAACCCTTTGCCGGCATACAGACACAGTAGATATTCGCACCTTTTTTTTAAACGCAATTTGCTGTCTCCTTAAATTTTCCCTCTTCTCGTCCTTCTAAAAGCCTCACATTTTGTTTGATTTGTAACCGTGTCGTAAAAATATTCGCTGAAATTTCATGTTCATCATTTTCAGGAGAGCTATGTTCTAGTGATGGAGCCAAAAATGTAGTTTTACCGGTAGTATTTTCTTATCTTGTAAGAAATTTCTTGCTCTTGATTTCAGATTTTGATTCCTAGAACCAAACCACACGGCCACAGATGCCACAGTCAATAGGCTAATGCAGCTAATGAAAGCTTCAAAATATTATTGGTAGTTTGTTGACCTTTACAGGATAGAAGATAAGAGATGAATTAATACTGTTTGTTAAGAAACAAGAAAAGAATGTGTAGAGAATGTTTTGCCAGTTTAATGACACATAGAGTCAAGAGATATTGTTCATGGAGCTCAACATGTATTTTTGCCGCTATTTTCTTTTCTTTGTTTGTAAGGAATTTCTGGCTCAAGGTTTTGGAATGTGAGCAGTATCTTTATCTCTTTGTGTATTGTCCGTTGTTACTGGCACCTGACCTCGGAGCTTCAGTTTTAATGTCAACAAAAGGTAGTTGGTTATATTGGGCACGTGTCGCTCTTCTGGCTGCTCTTCTGTCATACGGCTAACGACGCCCATCTGTTGGGAACACTGGTCGACAGGAGAAAATGGAAAGGTTAGTCATCGCAACAAAGACCGTTCCAGTGTTGTTTCACACTTACGGCCATGTTGTTTCACACCTAGAGAGACGGAAACAATCGGTAGGGACAAAGGGAGGAGCGGTAGGGAATATAAAGCCAGCAGCCCAAAACATCTTCCAGTTGACCTTATTGCTTTTGTAGTAAGAAGACGTTGCTGTTTCAGTGTACCTGAGTATCATTTCTGCACATCTCTCGTGTATTTTCAGGTATGGAAAGTGTTGTAGTTCATGATAGGTGCGCTGTTCATTTTTTGTGATTTTTGGTCGTCTGTGAAGATGAAGCCGGTGCGCATTTTGTACCAGAAGACGATCATGCCCGTCAAATTTCTGGAAGTGGCAAAAGAAGGCAACGACTCCATTCACAAGGTCATCAAGAAGATAGGTCTCACCGACTGCCAAGGCCGCGACAGCTGGCGTGAGATTTTCAAGGAAATCAGCTTCATGGGCAACGTCTCGTACCCGCACATCACGAAGATGGACTGGGCGGTGAGGTGCAAGGGCTTTGTAGCTATCTGCCTGCCTCTGTGCTCACGAGAATCTTTGCACGATGCACGTCACAGTCTAAACAAGGAGCAGATAGAGCGCTGCTTCGTGCAGACCGCCTGTGCACTGAGATATCTTCACAATAGGTGCGCTGTTCATGGGGACGTGAAGCCCGGCAACATCTTCGTGGACAATCCAACAACGCTATTCTCACCGACCTGGGGATGTCCCGCTTCTTGGCCCACGGACAAGACCCAGTGAGAGGCTGGAGCATACTTGGAACAAATGGCTTTCTCGTTTAAGAGATCCAGTTTGATGACGTCACCGTAGACTCACTTCTGATGAGTAACTGCACACTTTTCTTATCAGTGAGCTTGTTTGTGTGTGAGTTTGAATATTTGTTAAATCTAATGTTGTTTTCAGGTTTGTTTGCTTGTTTGTTTTGTCTATTTGTCAGTTTTTGATCTTTCTGTTGTTGTTTTTTGTTCCTTTATCGATTTCGTAGTAGTTGTTGTTGTTGTTGTTGTTGTTGTTGTTGTTGTTGTTGTTGTTGTTGTTGTTGTTGTTTGCAATGTTTTTGTTTTAAAATTAGAGTTAAAATGTCTCCGCTGTGATTTTCTTTTATTCAGGCTATATACATGGTTTCCCTCAATTGTTTGACTGTACTATGATTTAGTTGTGGCGTCGGTGGCCTAGTGGTTAGGCTCTCGGACTCGCAACCGTAAGGTCGTGGGTTCGAATCCCGTCAAGGGCCCGACGTTGTGTCCTTGGGAAAGGCACTTTACAAGAATTTTCCTCACTTCACCCAGGTGGGAATGGGTACCCAGCTATAGACAGCGAAAGATCTTGTCAGTTTGTTAGTGTTTGAGCGCTTAATCAGCTGCTTTCACTGTATGCTTCCCGGGAAGCTGAGAATGTTTCGGAGTGTTCTATGGTCTGCTGGGGTAATAATATAGTGTAAGGCGCATAGAGCCTGCTGTTGGGTGGGGATATGCGCTATACAAATGCTATCTATTATTATAATTAGTTTGTTTGTGTTTTCTGATATGCTCTTAGTTTATCTCCTTGTTTACCAGCCTTATCTTCTTCCTGCGTGCTATGTGAATGTCCTTGTATGCTGCAGTTCAAATGTGCTGCTCATGCTAGGTACAATTTGCTCACTCTCTGACAAACGGTATTTTTTGGTCATTTTGCAGAGTGACGCTTACGCACTTGGAGCCACGCTATGGTGTCTGGTCTTCAAACGTGTACCTGGCGACTGGGAGGATTTTCTGCCAGTTTTGGAGTCCAACAGAACCCCGCTGCCTCGTTTGGGCTTCTACAGGTAACACGGCATACTTTGGTTTCTTTAGGCCCTTTCTTACCTTTCTTACCTTTTGAGGGGAAACCTGTTCAGCTCTCTTTACTGTTATCATCACTGATGTTGATTTCTAGTTTTTAAAAGGATGAAATTTGTTCATTTAGTACCCTGTTGCTCGTTGTTTGCCGCCTAGCAGCTCTAGAAATGTTCATTTACCATGTACTTGCTCTCCCATGAGTTCGTCGGTTGCTAACCTCAATGTCATTGCCTACTCCACAGATTCGTTCTCTCCAGGCTTGTGCAGAACAACCCACGACACCGACATTCTGTCTGCGACCTCTTAGGATTCCTGCGTGAGCGCTTTGAGTAGTTCAGGGTAACCATAGACTCTCTGTAAAGAGCGTAAGGGCTGTAGTTGCATGTTTTATTTTTTGCTTTCTTTCTTCCTTCTTTTTCCGACTTACTAACAAAAGTTGCTTCCTAGTTTTCCTGTCGTTTTCCCGCTTCGTTTATCTAATAAATCTAATTGATTTTTGTTTTCTTTCGAAGTACACTAATACTAATATTTCCTTAGAAATTGTTCCCCTCAACCACACGTGACCCGTGTTTTGTACCACGACAGAAAAACCGATGACAGAACACTTGGACCGGAGGATGGAGTGAAGGAGAAGAAAGAATGACAGAAAGCAGGTGTAGAGGACGAACCAAGGTAAGTATCACGTTTGTGCGCCACAGCTGAAATGATCACGTGCTGTCGGCGAGGACTTGCGCGTGTCGCTAGTGAGCAGTTACCATTGGAACCACTGAGGGAGGACTTGCTACCTTCAGAGTGGACTCAACATTTTCTCTAATCTAACTTTTCTAACACAGTTGTCTCACAGTAACTAAAAAGCTTAGGTTCTATTTATTAATACGTAGATTTTTCTCTCGTTATTTCTTGTCCGTGTTTTCTCTAATGTATTACTAACGAGCCGTAACTATTCCAAAAACTGTGGGGGCAGCGTCTGGTTTAGTCGGCACTTTTGATTTTGGCTGTTTCATTAACCACTTCTTAATTAATAATCATTAGAATACCAACTGTAGATCTAACTTATTTTGTCTTGCTCAATGTACTGAACTTAACACCCAATTCGTTGACTAATCCAACCCAGGATATTGCTATTTTTAACCTTACTAACTTTCCCAAGTTAAACTAATGTAATGATTTTAGCATTCAATTCGTTGACTGACTGAACTCATATCACTAACATTCCGAATCTTACTAACGACTAACATAACCCATAACACTAACATTCAGAACGTCTCTAACGACTAGCATAACCCATAACACTAACATTCATAACCTCACTAACGACTAACATAACACTAACATTCATAACCTCACTAACGACTAAAATAACCCATAACACTAACTTTCATAACCTCACTAACAACTAACATAACACTAACATTCATTACCTCACTAACGACTAACATAACACTAACATTCCGAACCTTACTAACGACTAACATAACCCATAACACTAACATTCATTACCTCACTAACGACTAACATAACCCAGACGTGAGCGCTTGGTAGCGCCGTCTTTTTAATCAGGCCTTGGTGTACAGAGTACTCTGAGACGGTCCCAAGCCCGTGGAAACTGAGAGGGAAAAGACGATGATGCCAACAGAGAGAAATAAACTACAATGTGGTAAAAATTTATCCTGAAACAACTCTTTAACGGGTGACTCAATGTCAGCGCAGAGACTGTATCAATTTGTTATAATTTAATAATTTTTTGGAAACCTTTGGAGAACAAGTGACGCATTTTGCCATCCCCGCAGTTATTTACCCCCCTCCCTTGTTGTCTTCTGAAAAGCACAAAAAATTTTGGGGGGGGGGGGGGGGGGGGGGGGTTGGCTGACGTTAAGGTTTTTGTGGAATTTCATGTTCATCATCTCAGGAGATCTATGTTCTTGTGATGGAGCTGAACATGCAGTTTTAGTGCTAGCATTTTGTTTTCTAGAACATAATAGATAAATTATTACTGTCTGAAAAAACAACAACAAAAGATGCTGTAGAGAATGTTTTACTAGTTTATTGGCACACAGAATCAAGAGTTTTTAGTCATGGAGCTGTACATGTAGTTTTGCTGCTATTTTCTTTTCTTTTCTTGTGAGGAATTTGTTGCTCAAGGTTTCGGTATGTGGGCAGTATATTTATCTCTTTGTGTATTCTCCGTTGTTACTGGCACCTGACCTCAGGGCTTAAATTTGAACGCATTCAGGATCATAACATGGGTTAGTTAGAGTCCAATACATACACGTTGCATGTAAATCTGAAGACCACAACATTTGTGTAAACAAATGATATGTCGGTCGTTACAATAGGGTATACAAAATAAAGGGACTGCATCAAACACAGAGAGTGTAACATCCAACATAACAACTTACGATAGAGTTTTAGGTGACAAAATGGGAATCTGTAAAAACGAGTTTAACGTCCGTCTCCGAAAGGACAGAGCCAAATGTGAAATCGAGTAAAATGCCTTTCCCAACCACACAACGTCGGACCGAGCTGAGGTTCAAAACCCCGAACCCGCTATCTCACGAGTATGGGCCCGGTAAATATCTTCCTCCATACTGACATTTTGGGTTTCAGATTGGAACATAATCTTTGGAAGCCAAAGGGAATTTGTCTGGTATTCCTTTCAGATAAAATAAATCCATTGAATGGTTTTGCTCTATATGGCGCATCATATAACCTTGTCGCCATTTTCGTAGCATGACGCACCAGTTCGCATTAGTCCTACCACGAAAAGCTGCAACAATCGCGCCATATTGCAAGCTTCAACAGTGTAACAAGTCTACAGAGGTCTGCAGATATTGTGTTCCCAAATTTCGTTTGCCTGCTGAGATCATGGTTAAGTTTAGTAAAGAGCAGAGAGCTTTTTGTATTGAACATTACCTCTCCACAAACTCACCATCCCAGACGTTTCGTAAGTTCTGCACAAGGCATGGAAAGAATTCTTAGGATCCCCCAAGACCTTTGGCAGTCATGAGTAGAGAAGTTCCGTCAGTTTGGATCTATAAGGAATCAGAACTAGATCTAAATATTTCCCAGAAAAATGACCACTTCACATCGAACACGCACTTTTTTTTTACAGGCCTTTA
>NW_004797596.1:807515-809811 GCF_000002075.1 Aplysia californica
TATATATATATTTATATATATATACATATATATATAAATATATATACGTGTCTTCTCCTTCTTTTTCGCGTTGTTTCACCTTTGCAACACCTGTAATCTTCGATACGTATATTATTATGACCTAATTATTGTGTTGCAAGTGCGTTAAAACGCTTAAAATGCTCCAAAATCATTCTTTTCCTAAAAAAAACCCAGTCTGTACAAAATATTAATGACCTAAGACTTGCGGCTGTAACATCAGTCCTCATGAGATATCAGAAAAACGAATTCTGAAAGAACACAGGAAATCAACAGATGATAGAGAATAACATGAGATTTGCCTGTCATGCCACGAGGGGCGCAGAGGATGTCATTCTCATGTTTTAGACAGTGTCTATAAACACATACATAGACGCTCAATGAATTTACTGCAGGATACTTTTTGCTGATTTTTCATCCGCTTTCAACACAATCCAACTCCACATAACGGTTTCAAAATTAATTAACATGAACATAAACAATAACATTTTGGCTTGGAGTTTTGAGTTTTTGATTAATCTTACTATACTTTACTTTTATCCACCGCTTATACCCTTTTGGTGAGTGTCGCGGGAAGAAAGAGACGTCTCTCTGTCGCCAGCCAGAGAGCTTGGGTCAGGGGGAAGGCATGAGTTGTTAGTGTTTCCCTGACTCCATCTATCCAGGTCTTTCTCGTTCGCCCTCTAGCCTCGTTGCCATTGAATTTATTTTTTATACAGGCACTTTGGGCTGGATGGTGTGTTGGTAATCGCATGAGATGTCCGAACCATTTGATTCTTTGGTGTTAGATGTGTTGCATGACATCATTTGTGCCCACCATTTCTCTGAAAACTGAGTTTCTAATTTTGTCTCGCCTGGTCTTGTTTACTGCTTTTCCAAGACATCGCATTTCACATGTTGTAATTCTTTGCTCCAATGTCTTGTTCGTGGTCCATGTTTGGCATTGATAGGTGAGTGTTGAGATGAATAATGGTTTTGATTAATCCCCCTCAAGAAATAGACATTTATTTATAAATCAGTTATTTAAACATGTATGGACGGCACGGGATTTCAACTGCAGATTCTGAGATACAGAAAAAGACCTTAAATGGATTCTAGATACATGTCCTGCTGTGGTGGAAGACGGAAGTGAAGAGCTCTCTCTCTCTCTCTCTCTCTCTCTCTCTCTCTCTCTCTCTCTCTCTCTCGTGATTATAACTAACTAGTAATAAAAGTACCCGTTCTACGAACGGAATAGTAATGAAGAATTATTAGGAAAGTTAAGAAGAGGAAAACGACTCAAAACAGGAAAGAAACAAAACACAAATATTTTACCTTGAATTTATCCATGTCGCACCCCCTCTTGACTACCTCTAGGGGTAAGACTTCTTCTCCCTCTTCAAAGGCGTGGCATTTTCTCCTAAAGTTCCAGCTCAATCACCTTTTTAAAAAAAGAGTTAGGCTACATGCCAATTGTTGCTTCCAAGAAGAACCTAATCTAGATTGTAGATCTAGCCTAGAGCTCTATAAAGATATAGGCCAATAATTGAAAGAAGGAGCCTTGGCCCATAGATAGATCTAAGTTTAGAAATTCCCATTTTTAACAACCGACAGACGTTACAGATGGCCTAGATTTCTAGATCTATTCACAGTAGGAAAAATCCACTTTCAAGAATACTTTCATGATTCTTGATCTCGATCTAGATTCACCTGCAGTCTAGTTTTAGACTCTAGATCTATTCACAACAGGAAAAAATCCACGTTCAATACTTTCATCATTCTTAATCTCGATCAAATATTCACATAGATCTTGCTGACGACACACTCCCTGTCACTCTCACCACCCTCCCTGTGTTAGTGCTTTCTGGCCTCCTGTAACTCTTCAAATATATATATATATCTCCTCCATGTTTCCCGTGGCCTACCCCTGCCTCGTGCTCCTTGTGGGTTCCACTGCAGTGGCTGTCTTGTGATGTTTCCGCTGGGCTTTCTTAAGGTGTGTCCCATCCATCGCCACTTTCTTAGTCCTATTTCTACTTCTATCAAGTGGGTCTCGCTGATTCCCAGTTTGTGTAGTTGGTATCGGTGCATTTCTTGGAGAACTTGTGCAGTTTTTCCAGCCTCATAAAGGGTCCTAACGTTCCACGAGCCGATCCGAAGAGACTTGGATTTGGATGATGATGGAGACTTCTGCCCAGCAGCTTCCTTTCGGCTTTCACCGCCTTGCATCATAAACTCTCCATTTTGGAGAAGATCCACGATCAGCCAAGCAGAGATAGTGGTTTTTGCTTGTATGTGT
>NW_004797596.1:810923-813206 GCF_000002075.1 Aplysia californica
TCTTCTTCTTCTTCTTCTTCTTCTTCTTCTTCTTCTTCTTCTCTTCTTCTTCTTCATTTCTCCTCCTCGTCCATCCACACCTACACCTCTTCCTCCTCCTCCTCTTCCTCCTCCTCCTAAAGGCGTGAGACCGAAACCGGGAATTCCCGTAAATCTACTTTATGTACAACTGAACACAAAATACACTTTGGCGCAGTTGGCACTCCGCAGTGAATATACAAAGTCGAAGCAAATGATGGCGATCGCTACAAAAGGACTGAAATTAACTTAAACTGAGCTTTCTTCTTACACATTTCATCTTAATGAAAATACAATAGTGCAACACTACGTTTCAAGTTATGGGTACTGGCAAAGTTTCATATTTCTTAATTCGGTAGTTTTTGAGAATATACTGTTCGCAAAATTTGGCCTTAGCTCCATTAGTAGTAAGATACAATGTAATAACCAATACACGGCTATCAAGACGTTGCACGTTTTTTTTTTACTGATATGATAATGATATACTGACTGAAAGAATTCAAACAAAGTCAACAAAACGTCAAATCTAAATGTAGAATATTAGCTTTAATCTGTAATTAGACCTGATTAAATACAGCCATTTCCTTCAATATGGAAATGCTCTCAAAATTTTTTCCTTCGGTTAACAATGAAATAAAAAAAGGAACCAAGTTAAAATTGTTGATTTGACCAAGGTTTCATAATATAAGCAAAGATTTCGCACAGAATTCACTATTCAAACAGGGATTTCGCACAGTATTCATAATTCAAAAAGAGATTTCGCACAGAATTCATAATTCAAAAAGAGATTTCGCAAAGAATTCATAATTCAAAAAGAGATTTTACACAAAATTCACAATTCAAACAGAGATTTCGCACAGAATTCATAATTCAAACAGAGATTTCGCACAGAATTCATAATTCAAAAAGAGATTTTACACAAAATTCACAATTCAAACAGGGATTTCGCACAGTATTCATAATTCAAAAAGAGATTTCGCACAGAATTCATAATTCAAAAAGAGATTTCGCAAAGAATTCATAATTCAAAAAGAGATTTCACACAGAATTCACCATTCAAATAGAGATTTCGCTCAGAATTCACAATTCAAACAGAGATTTCACACAGAATTCACCATTCAAATAGAGATTTCGCTCAGAATTCACAATTCAAACAGAGATTTCACACATAATTTACAATTCAAACAGGGATTTCGCACAGAAAGTGTGCTAGCAAAACGGGTGTATGAAGACACGTACAGTCAACCATGAGCTTAGTAGCTTTCCAGATACACAGGCAATTTTCACGAGTTCCCCCGTTGGGTTCGTGGGGAAGCCACACAAGAGTAGACATGTTTCCACCTGAGGTAAGAAATCTCCACGTCCCCTCTTGGCCTTCGTCTGTAGCACCGAGCATGACACCTTCAGCAGTAGAAGTGATGTGAGATAAATAATCAGCGAGATAATCGAACTCCTGCCTGTCATTGATTTCTGCCAGATATCCGCCATAAAGTCGGCAGAGTCGGTTTCCTTCTGCGACGTTCCGAAACGTTGGCTTGGAAAGTATGTAGTGACTGTTCCCATAGCTTGTGGTGGCTTCTGTAAAGGCGGCTTTAGAGTTATCTACGCGGGTCCTCAGGTCGTTGAACTTGGTGTCCATTTCTGTCATCTGTGTTTTCATTTCCGTCATCTTTGTTTTCATTTCCTTCATCTCATCAAGAATCATGCCAATTTGTGCTCTAAGAAAAAAAAAAAGAAAGAAAAGTGATTTTCCCCCCGCAAAAGTACTGGTTAATTGTCACCTCAATAGTTGGTTTCCTCTTCTTGAATATTTGAGACAATTAGATTTGTTTAAATGAACCTTGTCCTCCAAAATGGAAAGTCTCTAAAAATTCTTTCCTTCAATTAGAAATACCAACAAAATGAAAGAAAGTCGTTATTCTGCCAACGGGGTGACATTAATCTGGTCTTTATTCTGCCCCCCCCCCCCCCCCCCCAAATCGGGGCTTGAATATATATTTTTTAAAAAAATTTTGATTTGGACTCCCAGTTTCCGGTTTCCGGTTGGAGTTTATCCTTTGATTTTCAAGAGGGGGGTGGCTCCCCAAAGGAAATTGGGGAAGCTATCAGTTCTTATGAAGAGTTTAAGCTCAAATTAAACGCTTATAAACTAACTAAAACACTTACACAGTTTATTATTCGTTCTGTGTGTAAATTGAAAAGTGACGATCCACTGTTTGATGGGTTTCCAAAACAAAAAAAAAAAATGGCTGGAAAAAGGAGAGA
>NW_004797596.1:813900-819296 GCF_000002075.1 Aplysia californica
GTGTGTGTGTGTGTGTGTGTGTGTGTGTGTGTGTGTGTGTGTGTGTGTGTGTGCTCGTGCGCGTATGTGTGTATTGTGTATGTGTTTGTGTGAGGAAAAACTTATCTGTAGTACATCCTAAAGACTTACTCTTTTTTTTCTACCACTGTTTCGGCCACTGCAGTCAGGGGATGACCTTCCTCGTCTAGTCCGTTAGCCTCACACCTGTATTTGCCCACCACCTGGCTAGTGGGGTATGTCCACTGGAGACAGGAAATAAGGGTAAGAACGTTAGGGACATTTGCTGGTCGCGTTGACTATAACATTTATGTTATTGCCGAAAAACTCTGGTCAGTTGTTGACAATTCTTATTGTTCTCGTCTCACTTAAATCTAAATTATAGAACAAAAAGTGTTTTACGCCCCCATCAACATAATTCCGATAATTTCAAAGGTTCGAACTGTTGTTTTGCACAGTCAATATTGTTGACGACGATACGACACAGGAAGGAACAAAAATGTGTTCCATCATGGTGAAATCAGGCGCTCGTCCAAATAATGAAATCCAAGAAACCGACATTGATTTTCGACCGCTGGCAATTTTTATTGAATTTTCTTTTAATGAGCTCATGAAGAGTTAATACTTTTATATCCAATTAAAGACACATTTTTGGGTGCAGTTTATTGAAAACCTTCAATCACAAGAACAGAAAATGTAAATTAGTTTGGAGTTTCGTAAATATCTCTATTTTTATTCAAGATTGATGGGAATTTCTCTTTCATGTAAAGGAAAACAAATGAACCAGCTATTTATAAGTAAGATGATATCGGCAACTTCATATGCCTCAAAACTGACGAGCACCTGATTCCACGGCGTTGCAAGATACATTATGATAAAAGATGTAGGTATACACAATGGTCTCCACCCAAAAAATAATATTATGTTCAACTTTACTTTGACTTTGACTTTTTTCTTCCCCTGATATCCTTAGGATGTCGAGGGGAGGTGCAGGTTTCGATCCTGTGCTAAGTGCGTGACGTCCTTGATTGATATGGTGTGTTGTTCCAGGAACTTTTTAACCCCGTCCAGCCAGGTATTTATTGGTCTTTCTCTTGATTTGAAGCAGGATTCTCGGGTATGGTAAGCTGGCACATTCTGGTTAGATGTCCAAACCATTTGATTCTTTGAAGCTTAATGAAATCCATAACTGGTTGTATTCCAGTTTGTAGACGTATGGCTTCGTTCTTTATGCGGTCTCTTCTGTTGACATTGGTGGTTTTGCAGAGGCACCTCATTTCGCATACATTGATTTTTCTTTCTTGTACTTTATATGGGAACCATATCTGGCAAAAATGTTAATGTTGGTATGAAGATACTATTGATAAGCTTGGCTTTCACTTCGTTTAGGATTTTCCTGTGACTCAGCGGGGGTTCTAGCTGGTATGTCCCTCTATTTGAATTCTTGGTTCTTGTTTCCATCTCTTTGTTTATACGCCCAGTTTGTGTGAAGATGCTTCCCAAATATTTGAATTCCTCTACTAGTTGGAGTTGTGTTCCGTCCATAAAAATGTGGAGTTTCCCTGGGTTTCTTTTGACTTTCAAAACTTCCGTTTTTTTAAATGGAGATTTTCATGTTTAGGTGATAACATTCCTCAATTAAGTATTATTGTGGTGCGTTTTGTTGTTGTTGTAATTCCTCTTCATCTGTATGTAATATACTCTGGTCATGAGCAAACAGGAGCTTCAGTTCAATGATATGTCACTTGTTGTTTTCGTGATCCTATCCATGTAAGTGGTGAAGAGAAGCGGAGCGAGATCACACCCTTGTCTCACCCCAGATATGATGAGAAACCAGTCTAATAGTCCCTCTGTTATTCTTACGGAGCCAAATGACTATTTTCAAAAAGTGACATGTTTTTCTCCATCAATTTTCCTGTGACACCCAAGGAGTTTAGAATTAATGGAGCCTCCTCTCTCTCTTCGCGGCGCCACGAGCAGTACGCCGCGGTGGGGATCAAATATGGCCGCCGACTGTGGGCTAAATCTCGAACTGGGGAGTTTCTTTTTATAGAATCTTATCGGGCTGGGCCACGTTGTGGGGGTGGGCGGGGTGGGGGAATACACGCAAGGGAGAGGGGATGGGGCTGGGATTAAAGAGGAGGGGCGGGCCTTGGGAAGGGACGAAGGAGAATGGGAAAAATTAAATAAAAGAGAGAGAGACAGAGAGACAGAGAGACAGAGACAGACAGACAGACAGACAGACAGACAGACAGGCAGGCAGGCAGGCAGGCAGGCAGGCAGGCAGGCAGGCAGGCAGACAGGCAGACAGGCAGACAGAGAGAGAGAGAGAGAGAGAGAGAGAGAGAGAGAGAGAGAGAGAGAGAGAGAGAGAGAGAGAGAGAGAGAGAGAGAGAGAGAGAGAGAGAGAGAGAGAGAGATTGTGTTCAACTGACAGGATGACGGATAGAATAACAGGGAGAAAAAAAAATTAAATTCTGTGTGTGATACGAACTGTTCTAGGCAACTGAGAAAGCATAGGGACTGTTCAATTATTTAAGAGTTTTATGTTATATAGCTAGTTTAAAAATCAAGAAGATCGGCAAAATAAGAAAAAACAACTTATCCAAGTATCATAAAATTATCAAACATACCAAATTATAAAGATAATCTTTCATGACGCTAAAAGATTTATTAATTATAATAAGAAATGGTGAAAAATGTATTTTTAAAAATTGAATTGAAGATATTACTGCATGATTCTAGACATGGGTACGAGGGGCTCTTATTGCGAGTTCGATGTTCGGCAAAATCAAAGGCGTCGATGAGGAGTTCACACCTGGGCGTGATTCCTTTGTCGTAAAATCCTTGCGTCTGGAGCAAACGTGTACCTCGCATCGAGATTTACAGCGGAGATGTGATCCCATGCATGAGCAAGGGTTACCTTTGAAGGTTTTTTTTGTTCAGAGTAAAGTACGATAGGGAAAGCAGCGTTTTTAGTCTCTTCACACTTCAGAGGGGGATAATTTATCACGACTAGTGCAGTAAAATTTATTGTTGCTTTGTTTGGTTTATTTTTGAACAGCGAAATCTTAAGTGAACCGGAATGATAAATTGTGGGATCTTAGGTGAAGACTACAACAATAGATTTAGATCCAAACCGAGTATAGTTCTATCAAACACGACTCAAACTCTTATCCACCCACCCTACATCCTCCCCTCATCTGATATGATTTGGTGTTTCTTTAACATAGAAGATATTCATCACTATTGTTGTTGGGTATTGATTTCATATTTTAATGGAGCCTCTCGATATCTACATCTAGACAACAGTAGTCTTATAGTAATTAGGAGACGAATGGGCTTAAAAACATAAAACAAGTCTGACTGACTGATTGAACTCAACACGCTAAGGTGTGTTGTATGATTAGTAAATATATGAAAACAAGATACATGTAGAAACCTAGACTCTATTTGTCCCGTCAAAATAAAGGTATGCTGCGCATAGCATCTAATTTACACACACAATGTAAAGCAATATATACTTTAATTTAAATGTTTAATATGTATTATACATACACCCACACGCACACAAATACACACACACACACACACACACACACACACACACACACACACACACACACACGAATAATAATATTTTTTAAAATCAAGTATCTCGGTCTTTCTTCTGGGGTGTTGTTACAGTGTACCCCTTTCTGCCCGGGTTGGCCTTGGCAGGTAGCGCCGCAGTCAGCCCCTTATAAAAGTTAATGATCTAAATTGTGTCGCTGGGGGCATAAAAACACTTTCATTCAGATTTTTTTAAAAAGGAAAACAACACCTGTGAAAACTTATGTCCACTGCAGCATCATATCGGTTCTTACACTTAAACACAACGCAGGTGGAAGGCATTTTTTAAAATTGACTTGCCTAATCTCGGAATAAAACCTTCTTTCTTATCTAGATTTCAGTGCGTGAGCGCAGCGCAGGTAGACCACAGTTCCGCCGCGAGAGAGGGCTCCTATCAGGCGTGCGGTGCCGCCCACAGAGCATCCCCCATTACTGTAAACTCCTTGGTGACACCACATACCTCTGAGACATCCCAAAGTTAACATCTGTTCACCAGGTCGAAAGCCTTGTCCTGGTCCATGAAGACCATGCTGAGGTCTTATTCTTGTGTGCAATGACAGTTCCACACAGCTGTCTTAATGCAAAGACAGCGTCAGTACAGCCCCTGCCTTTTATGGAGTCAAATTGGGCTTTACGGAATTGAGTCTCTACAATTGGTTTCATTCTCATTTCCAGTATCTTGGCAAACATCTTACCTGCATAACTGAGAAGGGATATTCCTCTGTAGGTTCCACAGTCTCTTTTGATATCTTTCTTTTCCCAAATTGGTGCAATGATAGCTCGTTGCCAGTCATTCGGTGTGGTTTTTTTTGTCTCCCAAGACAGGTAAAATAATATCCTCCACAGCCAGAGTTCACCGATATTGCAGCATAGCTTGGTCTCTTCTGCTGTGAGGTTATCAACACCTGGCGCTTTGTTTGTGAGGCTTTTCTTTATAACATGTTGGGTTTCACTCAGCAGTAGTGATGGTTCTGGAATGGGTTTTTTTTTCGGTGAGAAAAGACTGCTGGATTTAGCAGCTCCTGGAAAAAGCGTTTCCATATTTCTGGCGTACTTAAAACAGAGTCTCTGTTCTCACCATTGACAATTTCCGTTGGGTTGAATGGTTCTTCCCACATCCTGATGCATTTGACGCTCTTGCAAAACTCTCTGAGGTCTCCCTTACATTATGTTGCCATCTATTCTCCATAGACTGTCCAGGATCTATTCTTGGATTCTTTTACTACCCTTGTTGCTTGGCAGCGTTCCTTTCTGTACCGGGTATAGGATGTAATCTTTCTCTGTCTTTGATTTCTGCCACTTTTGAATGCCTTTTTCTTCAGCTGGATGGCTTTCTTCACTGGGTCATTCCACCATATAAGCAGTTGTTTCCCTTTTCTGCCCTCTCGTTTTCCTGGTGCCGCACTCTTCCTTTAATGCTCTGTTCACGCATGCTTTGAAGTAGCTCCATTCCTCCCGGTTGTTTGGGCAATCTGTGAAATTCGTCTTACATAAATTCATGCATCTTATCTTTGTTATTGTCCTTTATATTTCTGAGATTTAAGACTTCTTGTCGTTTCCTGGCTTTTGGCCTTCAGCTGGTTGGTTTGTCGATGGCCATGATGACGTAGTTGGGTATCACTCTTAAGTCTCTCGTGTTTCTCAGTGTCAATCTTTTGGCCAAGATAAAATCAATTTGAGATGATGTCTTTAGATCATATTTTTATTTAATATGGTCAACGAGAGACAGACAAAACTGGCTGGGTTTATCCGTTGGCATCCCTTTTTTTATCTATTATTTTTACTCT
>NW_004797596.1:820465-822919 GCF_000002075.1 Aplysia californica
CTATTATAATCAATACTCACTTCATCCGCTTAAGTCTGACAGTGACTAATGCATCCGCAGAGAAGAATTTTTTGTTCTCAACGAAATCGAAGGATAAAAGGTTAGCTGACTTGTCGTTTCTACTGTGGCCGATGAAACCAACTCTAGCTGAGAAACATAACGCCCATAGGGGCACCGGGTGACTGGCGTTTGGCACTTCATTTAGGCGCCTATGGTGAGCACGCTTTGAAACGAAGTTTTTACAGAGGGCAAAGAGCGGCTGCTATTACATTGTACTGTCTATGATTCTAGGAATATTACTGTTCAAGTCTACACTTTTGTAGCTTTGCTGACGTAGTTTTAGAAGGCGAATATGTTTAAGGGTTGAAGTGAAAGCCGCCAACATTGAAGGCAGAAAGGCAGAGAGACAGAGCTCACATTTTTAGATTAAAGAAGCAAGAGCTGAAATTTGTAAATAAATATGCTAAAAAGAAATACTATGTTTCTAACTTTGAAAATTCAAAATCGTACAAACAATTATTCGCCATTTGTGATGAACTATTAGGAAGGGTCAAAGAGACACGTCTCCCGAATTCTTTAACTTTAAGCGATTATGAACTACCTAAAAAGATTGCTGATTATTTTACACAAAAAGTTCAGAAACTAAGAAATGACCTTGATAACTATGAAACACGTGGTGATTTTGATGTATATGTTGGGGTGATTCAATGATAAGTTTGAACCTGTTTCTGAAGAGTACATTAAATCTGTAATTCTAAAATCCCCCAGCAAATATTGTGAAGTCGACGCTGTCCCTAGTTTTCTGTTGTCTTACTGCTTTGACGAACTGATCCCATTTATTACTAAAATCATAAATAATTCTCTAGGGTGTGGATCAGTACGATTTAAAATTGCTCTAGTAAAACCTTTGCTAAAGAAACTAAACTTTGATAAGAATGTCTTAAAGAACAATAGACCTGTTTCAAATCTACCTTTTTGTCTAAAATCCTTGAAAAGGTTGTCCTCCAGCAGCTTCGTCATCACTTACAAGAGAACAATTTGTTGGAGCCATTCCAGTCTGCCTATCGAGCTAACCACAGCACAGAAACAGCACTTCTTAAAGTCATGAATCGACATGCTTACTAATTGTGATTCAGGAAAAGTTGTTTTGCTGAGTCTTTTAGATCTATCAGCAGCTTTTTGGTACAATTGGCCATCATATTATTTTATTGAAAAGATTGAAAGTGTCTTTTGGAATATCCGGGGCTGCCCTTAGATGGTTTTGTTCTTACCTATCAAATCGTTGTTATTAAAAGGCTTGAGTCATCAGATCATGCTCTTAAGTATGGGGTCCCGCAGATCTCAGTCCTCGGTCCAGTGGCAAAAAAAAGGACTCACTTAAAGGCCAATAACTCAGTCATCTTTGCATTAATTTCAACAAAACTTCGAACAAAATAAATTCAACTGCATCAAGTTTGTAAATAAGCTGAAAATCAATGAACGTGGTCAGGAAATACCAGTTTTAAAAAAGACTTTCAACTAAAATAGGATAAAATACCAAATGTTACTTCTTGAAAGTGTCCAGCCTCTGGGGCTGATCGGCCTGTTCTTGTTTCAGGACAAGGACATTAAAACCACGACAGCTACATCTGATGGATATCTCACCGTGCTGAGAAAGTTTTAGAGAAGTTTGGGTAGGAGAAGGTGTTATGCTGTTGAGGCCTGGTTTCAGCGGGAGGGATAAATGTCATGAGCGGCCCTTGTATGGTTGCAAGAAAGGTTTGGGGAACGCCGAAATTTTACAAATGAATGGTCACCTCATTCTCCCCGACTTGAGCCCATTCAATTATTACCTTTGGGGTTTTTGACAGACAGAATCTACGGAAACAATCCACAAATAATCGAACAGCTGAAACTCAATGTTGAAGAGTACGTCCAAAGAATCAACCCAGAGAGATGCCACGGGGCTATTCAAAATATCCAGTGGCGTATTGGTGCTTGTTTGGAGAGAAATGGTCAAACCAATCACCTCCTGTGTTTATTTGGCAACTTTAATTTTGTATAAATTTGTTCTTCAATGCACAAATAGTGACTATTTGAAAGAGAGTAATAACAATATGGTTAACTTTTAAGAAGTTGCAAAGTTTTGCGGTTCACTGAATTTTAGTTGAAATTTTAACAATTTGATATTTTTTTAACGTGTAAGTTGATTTTTACGTATTGACAAATGTAAATGAAATTCGTGTAAAATACCTTTCCCAAGGACACAATGTTGAAACAAGCTGAGGCTCGAACACCCGAACCCTCAATCTTTCGCCTAACCACTAGGCAACCAAGGCCACATCGTGACGGTCTTGACAAGGGGAACAACTTGAACCTTCCTGTTCTACTTGTTCAAGGCTTTGCTGCAGCTGTTGCTACTGTCTATACTACAAAGACGACAATGAAGACGACGACGACGACGACGACGACGAC
>NW_004797596.1:823030-824842 GCF_000002075.1 Aplysia californica
TGATGATGATGATGATGATGATGATGATGATGATGATGATGATGATGATGATGCAGCTATTCAAGTCTCCAGAATCTTTTATAATGAAGGATGATGATTATGATGATGATGATGATGATGATGATGATGCGGTTTAGCTGTCTGTCAAGCTAGGTTTTTTTTATTTAGGAGAAAGATACTTTTCACACGTATAGCAGCACATGATTCACACAATAAGCCTTTCTTGCGCTGATCTGAACGTAATAAACCCACCTGTATGCAGAATCAGTAGGGGAAGCTGTCTTTGACAGGACAAGCGAAACAACTGTACTGAAGTTAGAGTTCACTTCATGAGTGAATGTGCAGTTGACTGTCAGCTGATCTGTGAAACCTACGAATATTTGATTAGGGGAAGCTTCAATCCCCAGCCCACTTCTTGGTGCAACCGCAGGTGAGTTCGCCGAGTCTGTGAAGGAAAAACGTACATTTAGGACATATTATACTCAAACATGACAACAAGTGAGCTGCCCAGTTGAACATCTAAACTGGTCTAAATATTGAACATCTTAACTGATCTAAAGTGATCGAAACACCTGAATTTGAACGTCTAATCTGATCTTAACACCTGGATTTGAACGTCTAATTTGATCGTAACACCCGAACTTCGAAACTGATCTAAGCTTTTGAATTTGAACATGTATACTGATCTCAACACTTGCACATCTTTTGACCTAATCAGTTTAACATTCCTGCTTATCAAAAACCTAAATTTGAACATCTAAACCGATCTAACCACCTGGATTTTAACACCTAAACTTATCTCAACACCTAAATTTAGACATCTGAACTATCTCAATATCTGAATTTGACCATCTAAACTGATCGAGGTTGGGGTTATCTTTAGTGTTACGGTTAGGGCTACTCATCTGCCGTGTTATACACCTGGTCAAACCGGTTAGAGTGCGTTTAGGGGAATAGTTACTGTTACATTCAGCTGCACACATCGTTAAATTGACTATAGTTAGGTAAAAAAAAAACAATAGTTCCGTGACCGTGGGATCCCAAAGTTTGTTTTGCAATAGTTTTACCATCTTCAAGGTCTAAGTAAGACAAGTTAGGGCCTGGAGATATCACACAAGAATCTCACTCGAGTCGGCAACACTGAATTGTGACTGAAAGCAAACCTGAATTCATTTTATATACATTTTCAATCGCTTTGACAGCTTTGGCAGCCTTATTGGATTTGTTGCACTCATATCGTTCAAATACATTTTCAATCGCTAAAGTAATCGGGAAAGTATTCCAACTAACATTAAATTTAACCTTAGATGTGAACACACAAACACAAAGAAAAGAAAGCAGAGATGTCAGCACTACATGTTTTACCAGTGAGTCTAAACTATTTGGTAGAACATGACAATTATTTATTTTTTATTTCACATCTGGCTGTTTTTATCAAGCTTTTTGCGGCCAGGAGCCGGTGTCATAATCGAGGTCACGATCTGATTATAGACGGTAAAAAGTCGAGGAAAAAAACAAGCACTCGCAGCTGTCAAGATGATATTATTAGGAGTTAGTTCCCCTCACATCTGTGAAGTAGACTCTACCAGTGTACCGTAATGGTTAGTTCACATAATCAACGTTCGTGAGTGCTTATAACTAAGGCCTGAAAGGTGAACAGGGTATATGTGGCAGCGAAACAGTTTTGAGTATTGTGCACAGATTCCCTCCTACTGTTTTGGTAGACTCTTCCAGCCTCACTTTAAGCCAATGATAGTACATAACAAGATGGTTCACTCAGCCAAAAAAGTGTCCGCAGGAAGTATGCTCTTT
>NW_004797596.1:826090-827513 GCF_000002075.1 Aplysia californica
GTTGACGTCAACCAAAATGTACATTATACCTTTGACCTTTATTTAAACGTTTAATAGTTAAAACTATTGATTATTAATAGGCAAATAAAAATTGATATCGAACCCGGACATGAAAGATAACGACTACATTTTTTCACCAACTTGCCAACACAATTCTACCAAAATCTCCTTTGGGGAACATGCTTAAGTTTGACATTATAATGGTCAGAAATGTCAATTTTCAAATTCGTGAAAAGATGTCATTATTTGTACAGAATGAAAGAGATAGTCAAATGAAAACTTTTAATTTTAAATTAGACCCAACAGTTACCACTGAATTAGCGTTTAAAGATTATAAGGTCAATGTCATTGTCAAGGTCATCTTTAAAAATAGCTTAAATATGGCCGTGTTTGGTATCAAATTCAACGTTTCAACACGATAAACACAGAATTTAGGTTGTTTATGCAATTAACTTACATTGAAAGCCTTAATCTTACCCTTGCCGAAGACAGCAGACTTTGTGTCCCATCCTGACACGGCATGTGCACACAGGGCACAGCAGCACATTGTCTCACCTAAGGTCATTTAAGCTTCTTGAATAGAAATTTTTTGGACATTACTTCGCTTCATATTATATAGACTTCCATGTCCTTGCTCACATGATACAGAAGTATTACCAGTAGTCTATATTCTGTATCATTAGCCAAGACAACCATAGGTAAACCTTTAGCAGCAAACTGTAACACTTTTCTCACAATGGTTGTCTGTATACCCCTCTTCTTTGGCATGAGCAAACACAAATGCCCGCTTCTTCTAATAGCGACCCTAAGAGTCGCACCAATGCTTGCTTTTTCTGAAGATTGGCAAGGAACGAATCTTTATCAGTCGGCAGATTTGTGCTGTGATGAAGATCAACGACTGATTTTGGTGTGTACATAGTCTTCCTACTCTTTTGCTCAGGTGCTTTGGTAGATATCGTTTCATAACTGTCAAAGACGACAACAAAGTCGAATTCCTGGTGTCCTGTTGTGGAGCAAACAGTTGACAAATAGCTGACACAATGTTTCCTCTGTTCCAACCTTTCGTCATTTAGGCTATGAAGCATGTAGGTGCCACCATACACCAGATAATGAGGCTTGTCGTCGACATTATTTACAACAATGTTTGGTGACATGATGATGATGTGATTGGCCAGGAGAGAAGCCGCTTTTAGTCGGTATTTTTTTTGCTTTGTTATCTCCTGAAAACGAAGCCTGGCTGAATAGAGAGATAAGAAACATGTTTATTAAAAAAACAAGCAACCAGTAAGCTTAAACTTTGCCCACTAAAACATAAGTAACAGAGCATGCAACAGAGTGGATATGAGTTATGTAAGTGCAATTCTCCTTCTTCTTCTCCTTCTCCTTCTCATTCTCCTCCTCCTCCTCCTCCTCCTCCTCCTCC
>NW_004797596.1:828127-831563 GCF_000002075.1 Aplysia californica
TTCTTCTTCTTCTTCTTCTTCTTCTTCTTCTTCTTCTTCTTCTTCTTCTTCTTTTTCTTCTTCTTCTTCTTCTTGATGAAAAAAACCCACCAAAGCACTAATAGTCCCTACTTCTTTACTTGTTTCTGACTGTCTGTCTGTCTGTCTTACTTTTTTGTCGATTTACTTCTCTCTATTCGAACAAACTACTGGTAGGTCCTACTTTTTAACTCTCCTCTTGCCGTTTCTTCCAATCTGTCTTACTTTTTTTCAGCTTTAAATGGCCATTCTAGTGTCGATGTACTTCTAATTACTCAAACAAAAACAAACAACTAGTAAGTAGTACTTTAAAAAAAACACACAAAAACTTTCCTTTTGTTCTTATGTCAATGTGTCTTACGTTGTTCCATCATTTAAATTAAATGATAACAAAACAAACAAAACAAATAAAACATAACTGCTTCACATTATCAGAAACTGATTCACTTTGAAAGGACGTCCGAACATGCCCCCAGTTTCAGTACAAAGCAGGCCTAAGTGACTTTCTCAGTACATCAAACCCCAACATCGCTGTCGCAAGAAATCCACTTAAGTCCATTAGTTTACTTTTTTACACCACAGACAAAACAATAGTTTTTGTTGTGTTGTTCCTATCAGGAATCGTGAAAAGCAAGATAATTGATCATAGCATTAAACTGCTTTTTGGTGATGTTAAAAGTGGATTGTTGCTACAGTGAAGCAATGCTTGTTTATCCGAGCGTTTCCTGGGTTGAACTCATGTCTTTATCAGTAACACTGGACGAAAAATCGATTCCGGAACCGAAGCGATTGGTGCTACAGATAAAAAGTACCCATTCCCCCTTACGTTTATCAACGGTAATCAATTCCTTTATTCAGTATTGTTTTATGTTACAGGGTGATCCGAAACAAGAACAACAACAACTGTACAACTTTTTAAGTTAATATTTTCCTCCACTCTGAAGTTTTGCATTTCAAATTTGTACAAAATATTTGGAAGTCAAAAGGAATTTGTCTGAGATTCATTTTAGATGAATCCACAGAGGGCCTGTAGAGAATCAGAACAAAAAATTCCTAGACAAAACGACCAGTTCATGTCTAACACACCGTTCGCACCCCTTTAAACGTCACAAGGGCGCAGAATTCAGTAGATGAGCCCCATGAGACGTCTGTCCGTAGACGATGCCTGCAGCAATGATTTTCCTACATCTCAACGGTCCGCATTCTCAAGGCAGATCTTCATCAACGACTGTGCCATTTTCCCGTTCGCGAAGCTATCAGAGGATAGCAATGTGTTCATGATTCCTCGATCGTCTTGAAAAGCGTGAACATTTCGTCAAGATATTTGGCGCAGTGGCAACTCTACAATAAATGCGGTCCAATTAGGCAACCTCACCCCCCCCCTAATTGTTTCTAGAAACAGCTCCATACTGTACTGTAAGGTGTATAGTGTGTGTGGCTTTGAGTACTTATGGTTGAGTGGATCCTTGTGTTTGGACACCACTGAACATTACGAACGACGCGTTACAATGTGTCGAGTCCAAAGGGGACATAGACCATTGGCTCTTGGACTTCCAGAACAAAACAAAAAAATCTTTTTTTAAAAACTCTGTAGGAGAAAAGAAATATCGTTTATATATTACAGGGAGGGAAAGATTAAAATTTAAAAATAAAAGGAAAGGAAAAACAAATCAATCAGTTCATAACTCTCTTAATAAGATCTTTTAGATTGATGCATTTTGCATTTATGCGTGTTTTTTGTGTATAAAAGCAATTTCTGTTTTCGAAAAAAAGTTTCTTCGTTATGAATTTTATGTCAAACAAATTCCTTTTGAATGAATTATATCTGATCCAAATTATAACATTTTAGCACAAATTTTGTGCGAGATATCTAGAAAAAAAAGTTGTGCAGTTACTTTTGGATCTCCTTGTATTTAATTTCAATTCTTTTTCAGATTTTCCCCCTTTAAATTTGATGCCTCGCTGTGTTCTGCAATCGAGGTTATTCTGAATCCTGATGCTATTCGGAGACCACAGGGTAACCGATTACAGGCTAGGTGTTGCACTAATTGGAAGTAATCATGGACTCGCAGGAAGTAATAACTACTCGCAGGAAGTAATCACGTCTTTGTCCATGAATCGGACTAAACGGACAAAACTCACTGCTCGCCGGGGTAACCATGTAATTGTCTAGGATCGGAACCACCGGGCGGAAGAAATCATAGACTTCAGTGGAAAGTAATTGGGTTAGGACTCGATTCCTACGATTCCTAGCTTTCAAGGTTTGGTAATTTGTGGTTATCGAAAAAAAGCCCAACCTCAACCACCCACTGCTGTTCATCACCACCATTCATGTATCATTGTCAACATCCTGGCTAACAACATTTTCACAATTGTGGCACGACGCGGTGGAATCAGGCTCTCGTCAATTTTTGAGCATGTGGAGTTATTGGTATCATATAAAGGCGTCTTCTTTTTTCTTGCTTTGGATTATCCCCCCCCCCCCAAAAAATGTATCTTGAAGAATTCGAGATACGTGTATTTGGGATTGAAGAAGACGGGCGTAACCTGGTTGTTTCAGGAGTGAAAATCAACAAGAAAATGAAAAACTTAAATATGACTTTCAAAGCTTGATAATCCTTGGCTTTGGAACTGAAAAATTATGTGCTTTGTGGCGTTAATCAAAGTTTTTCAGTTAATTCCACACAGAAATGTGTTTTTAAACGGGCGTATAAAGTGATGAGCCATAACCCAAACATTGGAGAAAAATTGACACTCGTTTGGTAATAATTTTTCTCAAAGTGTTTTCAAGTAGTCCATAACTCTGCTGAAGTCTGTGCGTTACTAACGAGCCGTAACTATTCCAACCACTATGGGGGCAGTGCTTGGTTTAGTCGGCAATTTAGTTTTTTCTTTGTTTCAATAACTAATGTTTAATTAATAGTCATTATGATACATGTAGCTCCAACTAACTCTAGTTAGTGAAATGCACTAATCTTAACAACCAGTTCGTGTACTGACCTAACCCATAACAGTAACATTGTTAACCTTACTAACGACTAACACAACCCATACCACTAACATTCAGAACCTCACTAACGACTAACACAACCCATAACACTAACATTCATTACCTCACTAACGATCAACATAACCCATAACACTAACATTCATTACCTCACTAACGACTAACATAACCCATAATAATATTAACATTCATAACCTCACTAACGACTAACACAACCCATAACACTAACATTCATTACCTCACTAACGATCAACATAACCCATAACACTAACATTCATTACCTCACTAACGACTAACATAACCCATAATAATATTAACATTCATAACCTCACTAACGACTAACACAACCTATAACACTAACATTCATTACCTCACTAACGACTAACATAACCCAGACGTGAGCGCTCGGTT
>NW_004797596.1:833584-836118 GCF_000002075.1 Aplysia californica
GACAGACAGACAGACAGACAGACAGACAGACAGACAGACAGACAGACAGACAGACCGACAGACAGACAAACAGACAGACAGACAGATTGATGTTTGCACCGCTCATGCTCACTTTAAAAACAAACCTTTGCGCAGGTCCAACATCAGATTATATCTACAGTATCTTTTCCCTTTTCTTTGCCCACCGTTCAAATCACAAATACCTTGGGCGATGGATGAGCCTGGTGGCAGCAAAGATTCTCAATTACACGACAGTAAAGAATCTTTGGAGGCAGGAGGCTTTCATAGGCTGGAAGTTGGTAAGCACAAACCTGCGTGTAATGTGGCCCTAGGCTTTGGTCTAGACGAGTTGGGGTTTTTATTTTTTGTAAGCGTCTTAGGACGCTCGCAACTGCATGAGGTCAACTTTGGAATTTTATCCAGGTGGCGGCCGAAGCCTACTCATATAGATTTAGGAGGGACTTCCAAGGGATCTTTATCGTGCGCAACTTGCACACGGGACTGCAGAGATTTTCGTCGTTGTCCTCATCTTTCCTGCCGGAAGATCAGGTGTGTGGCTGAAAGACAACAGTAAGAAGGAGCCAAGGAGTGGCAGTAGAACGGCTGCAGAAAGAGTCTGAAGCCCAGAGGAGGGGGCAAAGGGGTTGAGGGAGTTTGGGCAGAAAGTGAAGACGAAAGCAAACGACAGAACGTTGTTATAGAGCAGGTATGGATGTGAAAGGAGAAAATTTTAGAGAAGAAAATTTTCCATCCCTATCTGGATTTGAACCAGGGATCTATTGAATTAGAGGCGAACATCTTAACCCGTATGTCACGAGAGCCCCCATCTGCTACTCTGAGCGTCTAGGCGTTTGTCGTTTCATCATCCTGTTGAGGTGAAGGTGTGGCCCAAAAGCACCAATGGTATCTGGAGAGTCTTTTACGACAGCACTGCTAACCCCACTTAGTCTTGAGGAAGCGGCCAGAAAAAAATGCCCCAAAGAAAGGAACACTTTCGCTCCCAAATCTGCTCCATTCCTCATACCTCGTCCCTAGCACAGGGGTTACACACTAACAATTGCAGTTCTAAAACGGGAGAACATCAGAGCCGAGCACTTTCGAGAAAAAAACTATCAAGGCCACGCACTATCTCAGAGCCGCGCACTTTTTTGACAAAGTCGTTACAATTAGACAGCCGATTACCAAAACAATACAGTGGGTGTCGCATTCAACGAGGTTGCCAGGACCGGCTTGTTGTAGTCGCTGGATCCGACCTGTCGTTGAACGTGACTAAGGCTAAAGTAAAGACAGAAGACAAGCCATTTAACTACACGATGTACAAATACCAGTAATTAAAACAGTTGTTCCCCCTGATGACGAAAATCTGAAACAGCACTTGAACAATAAAAAGAAGTATGCACGTGTTTGGGCTATGTTCTGACAGTCATTTCTGAATTTAAAAAAATAAATTTCCGGAACACTTCTCGTGTGAAAACATACCCTCTCACATCTAGGCCTAGATCTACATAAAATAAAGGCGGGAGCCTGGATTTTCTGATCAGGGGAAGAAAAGAAAAGTCTCGATCTAGAACTACCCATCCAGAGTCCATCCAGTTTCACACAGCCCGCATTGCGTTCCCACCCACCCCCTCCCGTCCCTACCGTAGGCTAACCCTTGCCCATCCTCTTGGCTTTGTGGCCCATATTAGGAGTCACTCTAGATCTAGCAATACACTGTGTTAGGAATTGACGATGGGCCTTGTGCTTTGCGTGAGATGGAGAGAAAGGAGAACAATTTTTCACTTTTGGGGCCGCTAATTGCTTTTATTTGGTTATCGCGACCTCGTTGAAAGCGACGTTTGACTGTTTGCAACCTCGTTGGGGCTAACGTACATTTACAAAGAGGTATAGAGGATAAAATCGGAGATTAAGGATTGCCTCGTTGGAGCCGACTTCTCGTTGAATGTAACCATCCTACAATTCAAGTACCCTCAACATTTTACTGGGCTTGGGACTAGATATCAATTTCACTTTGTATTGAATGAAAAAGATTTTCAGGTATAAAAACATATCCACAGGACAGGGCGATCTTTAAAGTGTTGGAGCAGCGTTTTCTTGCTCATTCAGGGAAAAATTGAAGTTGTGAGACATGTCCATCTACGTTCATCAAAAATTTGCTTGTTGCACATTCTCCCTTCTTTCTTGCGGTAGTGACTTTGTGTTAGGTTTGTGTTTTTAGTTTCAGCTTGGAAACGGTCTGGAAGTCGCTTGACATCAACAGAAAGACAAAAGTGTGCGGCTCTGATAGTTGGTTTTTTTCCTCGAAAGTGTGCAACTCTCATAGTCTCTCTCTCTAAAACACATCGATCTAGATAAAGAATCAATCGTAGCAAAAATTAAGAAGAATGATCAGGCACTCTGTTATTATTGTGTTGTCAGGTATTTTATTCACAAGGTAGATTGTTTCACCACAGTGTTCCACTCTCTCTCTCTCTCTCTCTCTCTCTCTCTCTCTCTCTCTCTCTCTCTCTCTCTCTCTCTCTCTCTCTCGTTCC
>NW_004797596.1:836977-838048 GCF_000002075.1 Aplysia californica
GCTCAATCTTCTGATACGGCTGTCTAACATAAAATAACATGAAATTAATTAATTAAAGAAAAATAAATATTTAGTTACGTTAAAATTAATTAATGAAGGGAGGAAATTACATAGATCCAAGGGGCATAACTCAAACAATAACTCTAGAAACGTATCTGTTCTTTTTTTTCTCTTGAGTCTTCATCTGCTTACAAAATTTCGGTAACTCACAGAAGTATTGGGTTTGAATCCGAGTGAGGGCTGCGATGTCCCTCATTCTTTCTGGAACTAAAAAGGAGCACAACAAAAACAAACAAACACGCAACAAACCAACCAACCAACCAACCAACCAACCAACCAACCAACCAACCAACCAACTAAACAAACAAACAAACAAACAAACAAACAAACAAAAAAACAAACAAATAAACAAAAGTTACCATATCCCATGATGTGTACTTAATTTCCTAAACTTGTTAAGTAAAGTAAAGCAAAATAAAGTAAAGTAAAGTAAGGTAAAGTAAAGTAAAGAAACGCAAAGTACTGTAAAGTGAAATAACGTTAAGTAACGTAAAGTAAGGGCGACCACCTAGAGAAAGCCTTTCACTTAATCTCGCGTAAGCGCACTGCCGGAGGCAGTGACATCAAAAGAATCCCCTAATGAAAACCGTTGCGTCCCACATAGACAAAGCTGTCATTGAGAACACGCCAGTAAAAAGCGGCACTGACATTTCTCGCGGAATCTAAACTACATTCTTTCCAGGGCCGTCCAGAGCTGTCTATAGCCTTGTTTTCACGTTGTGGTTGTGCCGAAGCAGTTGTGCATCTACTTACGCCTACAGTTTGATGTAGCAAGTGATTCAAACATGGACTCAGATGCGCTCATATCATCAGTGTACGTTAGACGTTCCATTTGGGACAAACGTAACGAAGTCCACTATGTATAATCTATAATAATGTATTTTTACTGGTAGGATACGAATACAGTGTTATTGAACGCCGTACACTTAACACTAAATGACATATGATGATGATGATGGTGATGATGATGATAGTGATGACGATGACGATTATAGAACCACTCGCCGCCCC
>NW_004797596.1:838148-839279 GCF_000002075.1 Aplysia californica
TCCCTCTCTCTCTCTCTCTCTTTCTCTCTCTCTCGCTCTCCCTCTCTCTTCCCGCCCCTCTCTCTCATAATTTGTCCAGCGTGATCTAGTTATTATAGACCAAAGGGTACTAGGCGAAATATGTCTCTCACACCTATAGCATTTTAGAGGTTCTACCAGCAAACCCCCATGCCACATCCGATCACTGGAATGACACTTCAGTAAGATTTAGGACAACACCTTCTCTGTCTATGAAGAATGCATACATCATTATCAGTGCAGAGTATAGGCCACATATTCAAGCTCCTTAAATATATCTCTGTCCTTTCCCACACATCTCCTCCATGTTTCCCGTGGCCTACCCCTGCCTCATGCTCCCTGTGGGTTCCATTGCAGTGACTGTCTTGTGATGTTTCCGGTGGGCTTTCTGAAGGTGTGTCGAAGAATGCATACACTTGATGACAAACGGCCTCGTGTAGCAGCTTTCTCTAAGTGGGGGCCCAGCAGGCACTTTCCAAAGCTTAAGAGGCTGACAGCGCTGCTCTAAAAAAAATAAAAGTACGGCCTCGAGAGGCTTTCGCTTTGCGGTCGCCCTTACGTGGAGTGCATAATATAATTATAATGTGAAATGAAGTAAAGTGCATAACTATATAAAGTAAAATATAGTCAAGTATGTCAATCAGATTTAAGGGCGAAGAATTCGATTTCGTGAGTTCTCAGATACCACGTTGTATAGAAATACAAAACATGTTATACAAATCGATACTGTGATAATTAGTTTCTGTTGGCCATATCAATAATAATATCAAGATAACATCAAGAATAATTTAGGGCTTTCGATACGATCGTCGGCTGGCTTTTCGTCCGGACAAATTCGCTTGCTTCTGTGTTGCTCTCCTACTGGTTTTGGAGTGGCGAGGTCCGGTCGTGTAGCCTCCAATCATATCTCGGTCAATCTCCCGTTGCGTTGCATCCCATGACAGTCCGCACCGACGAGCGAACGCGTTGCCGAAGTTCAGGATCCATTTGTTGGACACTGTTTATATTAGAACGAGGGAAACAATCATTAGATAGATAGATAGATAGATAGATAGATAGATAGATAGATAGATAGATAGATAGATAGATAGATAGATAGATAGATAGATAGAT
>NW_004797596.1:840977-842018 GCF_000002075.1 Aplysia californica
ACTACTACTACTACTACTACTACTACTACTACTACTACTAACAGGAAATTTGTATAGCGCTCAACCCTGATTAAAGTACGCAGGCTCTGGGCGCTTTACAACAAAACAGTGACATATAAACTGTGCATTGCGCTTTGACCAAAAGAAATTTTCTCTCTAAATATTTATCTAATTAATTTAAAAGCAGAAACGATTTTAGCTGTCATTTGAATGTCGGCCTATTAAAGCATAATTTGATCTCTCTTAAACTACTGGACAAAGCATTCTAGTTCTAGATCTTGGGGCCTTGTTATTAAAATGGCCTTCCACCCATTGTTTTAAGTTTCACAAATGGTAAAAAAAATATCTTTTTTTACCTGATGACCTTGAACTGCGAGTTGGAATATACAGTTTCAACAGATTTGATAAATATTGTGGAGCATGATCATTCCCTCATTTGTGACATAGAGTGGCCAAAGAATACTTCCACACAACAAGACAATCACTGGGTGGCCACTGCACATGATAACACTTGTTCTTGGACAAAGAATGACGATGAACATTGCTGCCGAGACGCCTGGCGTCAGATCTCTCCAGTGGCTATTCACCAAGTTTGAGGAGACACACACACAGAAGGCGTCAGTTCCATTCCCAAGTGTGGACGGGACTTGGTCCTTTTATTCTCAATACGTGTAGGCCTGGGCAGACCAGCTGTAGTCTAATGTACACAGTGACAAAATGATGACAAGTTGTTTGTTCCTCTACCTGGCCAGTTCTTCACCAACGCCTCAGAGAAGTGCGTGCAGACGACACAGCGTAGGGCCAGGTTCACCTTCCACCGAGTACACCCGACCCACCCCCGGTGGTGGAACGATCTACAGAACTGTCACAGCTATCCCTACTCCACGCCCGTGAGTTGGTCACTCTATACATAATGGACATGTACTCACATTTTGCTTTTCCCCAACTGTCTTGGATGATGTTCACATCCCACTACCCGTGTGTGTGTGTGTGTGTGTGTGTGTGTGTGTGTGTGTGTGTGTGTGTGTGTGTGTATATGTA
>NW_004797596.1:843228-846039 GCF_000002075.1 Aplysia californica
CTATCTATCTATCTATCTATCTATCTATCTATCTATCTATCTATCTATCTATCTATCTATCTATCTATCTATCTATCTATCTATCTATCCATAGGGCACGTTCAAGAGACAGACAGCTCCTCTCAACCAGGCCGACGTGCTGATCAGAGGCAGTTTTCTCCCCGCCCACGTACACTTCACCTGGCCCCACACGAGAGACCTTCACCTTGACGCCAGTGGCATCTATTATTTGTATGAAGTAGAGGACACAGGCTATTTGGGCCCATCTTCACTCAGGTCACTCCTTGTTTGTTTTTTTGGTCTGTTTGTTTGTTTGTCTGTTGTTGTTTTTTACCTGGTTAGTCCAAGGAAGTGTGAAAAGATGCCATGTCGGTTGCAGAGAGTTTGAAGAAAGGATGTTCTGCAATCTATTGTGGGTTTTTTGGGGGGTTTTGTATTGTTTTTGCTTTTTGTTTTTTCTTGCATCTCATCAAGAGTTGCCTGCACGACATGTGATTACTGCTTCCTCTTTCTCTGTACCGGGCGCCCGTGGTGTAGAGATTAGGCACTTCGCCCTCACACGCAAAGGAGGCTTGGGGTCCATTCCGAGTGGGGAAAACATTTCTGTTGAGATGTTGTTTCCCTCTCAGCCTGGGTCTGTCTGCTGGGATGTTGTATCCCTCTCAGCCTGGGTCTGTCTGTTGAGATGTTGTATCCCTCTCAGCCTGGGTCTGTCTGCTGGGATGTTGTATCCCTCTCAGCCTGGGTCTGTCTGCTGGGATGTTGTATCCCTCTCAGCCTGGGTCTGTCTGCTGGGATGTTGTATCCCTCTCAGCCCGGGCTAGCCCTGAACAGCAGGGTCAGAAGCCTTCCTCCTGAATAATCTAAATTAATTGTGTCGATGGGGGTGTAAAGTCAACTACTTCTTTCTCTCTAGCTGTCTTGAGATCCTTCTCCGCCCTTCTCTTTCTACGTTTTCTGTCGTCTGTCATCTGTTTCCACCTTCTAAAGCTAATTTCTGTGGAAACATAATCGCCCGTTATTGCAAGCAGTTGTTCTGTAATCATGATGTTTTCTTCCTCCTCAGCTTCAGCTGGGAGTGTACGTGTGAGGAGAGCGTGACCAGATGCTTCTCTCTCAGGCGGAGACTCCGACAACTACAAGGTGCTCAAACACAGCCCTGGGGTAGTGTGGGAGGCGGCGGGCTGCAATCAGGCGCTCGTCCTAATAATGAAGTCAAGCAGATAGGAGTTTTTCTAGCAGTTGGGCAGTTTTTTAAATGTTCGTTTTTTTTTGGCTAGCAGGTATGGTGTCCATTTGAATGCACATTCCCCAAGCATAAACATTATGTCAGTGTTTTTGTCATTACTCAAACAAACAATAACTATTGCGCCAGTTTCTCCCTTTTTTTACCCCAGCATGAACTGGCGGCTAGAGTGTCAATGGTTTAGTCGTTACTCTAACAAACAATGACTGTTGTTGCAGATCCAAAGCTGTTGGTCAAGAAGAACAAACATCGCCAGGGAGAGATGGTACTGACCTTGCACGTGAGTGTCGAAGACTCCCGCAATAACATCAGCATCAGCAAACAGTACGTGAAACATGTCCATTTCACCAGCAACGACGACCCTCACGTGGAGGTCAAGTGAGTAGACATAAATATGGATACTTTAACTAACTTAGTAACCGTTTTACGCCAACATTGCCGCAGTTTAGATCAGATAGGATGAGCCAAGATTGGAGGAGGGGGCCAGGGACAGGCAAGTTTGACGTCGACTGACCTCTCTGTCCTGACGGTATAGAGAGAAGGTAACTCAGTATAAGGCTTTAGGGCTAATCCCTGCTGAGTGGAGAAGAATGGGCTGTGGTGTGTGAGGGGGGGGTGCGCTATTCCAGCAGACAGATATAGCTTCTCCATATCCAAGCCTCCCTCCAAAGATAATGCACTACGAGATGGTTCACTCGGCCAAAAAGGCGTCTGCGGCCGACTGCGCTTATAATCAGATGGCACTGAAACATAACATTATACAGTGTGAAAGTGTATAAATTCTTTCTACATTTGCGGTAAGCGAGACTAGGGCTATGTAAAAATAGAACATTATTTTATGAAAGGTTAATAGTACTGACGCTCAGTAGTGTGTCCATAGAGCTTCCCTGGGTTACCTATTGTCGGCAAGAAAGAACCTCGATGTACCGAGTATGTGACTTATTGTGGCAGGCAAGCAAGTGAACAGCCACGTCCGTTTGCCTTCATTGTACAGTGGACACCTGATATAACAGGGATGGTGGGACCAGAGAAAAAGTCCTGTTATATCAGATCCCTGTTAAATCAGAGATGCAAGGAAAGTAAGCGTTTGTGGACTAATACAGCTGTATTTCTACATGGTTGTGTTAGATTGAAGTCTGCAGCACACCGCAGTCCTCTCTCGCTTCACCTGCTGCGTGTGCTTGCAGTGGCATGGCTTGCTCGGGCATTACTCTCTCTCTCTCTCTCTCTTTCTCTCTCTCTCTCTCTCTCTCTTTCTCTCTCTCTCTCTCTCTCACTCTCTCTCTCCCTCCTTCTCTCTCTCCCTCTCTCTCTCTCTCTCTCTCTTTTACTTTTTACACATTGTTAACGAACCTTTGTCCCTGCTATACTATAACCAATTGGGATCTGATAAGACCCTGTTATTGCTCATAACTTTTAATAGAGACAAAGAGTAGGAAAAAACGGGGATTTAAAAAACCCCTGTTGTTACTGGGCCTGTTCTATATGGTTTCCACTGTACTTCATTTCCTGTGTTTCCCGTCTCTCCCAAAGATGTTTGCTGAATTGCTTCAGCGTGCTGAACC
>NW_004797596.1:848013-858376 GCF_000002075.1 Aplysia californica
AACAACAACAACAACAACAACAACAACAACAACAACAACAACAACAACAACAAAACACTTCTCAACACAGCTACCGCAATATACAGCATGCTAGCAGTGGGCACTTGAAGCCGTTATGGGAGGAAATGGCTGTGTTATGAACGGTCAGTTCTGTGTACAGTATCACCGCACGCCGGTCACACTTGTCCATTCTTGTGGGTCCTGACACAACTTGTTCACAATTCCAACAACTTCCTGACACATCATCTTATTGTTGATTGTATGTCTTTACAGTTACCCGCACGTCGTTCCTAGGTAGCCACAGGGGTAAAGCCGGTCGGGAATTTTTCCTGCCCCAAGTTCTGATGAAGCCCCTCCAGCCTGATGACTCCACCTATATGCTGGAAGCAGGTCCGAGCTACACTTTTCTTGTTTCTCATATTGTCGAGGCTAGCTAAAAATTAAGAAACCATTTAGTTGCAATCCGCCAATAAAAGAATGAAGAAGATACCCCCTCCCTTCTTTAACACTCCCCCTCCCCCCAAACAAACAAAAAAAACAAACAAAAAACCCAACAACTGCGGAAAAGGAATTTTTCTTGCCTCAGATTCTGAGGAAGCCCCTCCCGCCAGAGACTCCATCTATATGCTGGAAGCAGGTCGTCCAAGTTACACTCTTCTAGTTTCTCAGAATATTTTCAAGGCTACCCGCACATTTTTCTATTTTTTTCCTCGTCTTCTTTTCCCTACGAACAGCTCCAACAACCTATGAGGAACGTCATATTTTGTCAGACAGCACCAAAGCTTAATCACCCCGATCCTCAGATCACCTTGTTTACAATCAACCCAATCATCAGATCACCTTGTTTACAATCAACCCAATCATCAGATCACCTTGTTTACAATCCCCCCAATCATCAAATCACCTTGTTTACAATCCCCCCAATCATCAAATCACCTTGTTTACAATCCCCCCCAATCATGACACCACCGCGCCGTCTCCACCCCCCACTCCCACACACACACAGATCCGCTGGACACCGGATACCCCTGGGAGTCCCCCACAGCCTACCGCTACACCCAGGCCGCCCAGATCCCCCAGCGTGGATTCGAACTCCCCGCCGTCAACGTCGTGCGAAGGACTTCTCCTCCATGTTAGCCACTGTTGTCTTTTCTTTGGTTTAGTAGTAACAGTTTTACGGCACTTGCATCACTATTTGGTCTTAGAAGTTCCGAAGGTTAGAGGTGTTACAAGGGAGGAAAGTAAAGTTGTTCCTGCATCCGATCCGGACATTGGGGATTTCCTTGTTAGTGAGACAACTTCCTGGGCCTTCGGCATATTGTGGTAGGGTGGCCACTTCCTTTCCACGCCGCCTTTATTTCCCCAACTCGAAGTCAGGTACCCATTACTGCTGGGTGGGCAGGAGCAGAGGCTCGAACCCGGACTTTCCGCTTCGGAGACGAGCGCACTAACCGCTCCGCCACCGCACCTAAAAGGGAGTAACAAACACAAAAGGGAGGAGAGATAAGGGCGACAGATGTTTGATAGAAAAGAAGGAGCAAACTGCTGGTGGTTGGAGGGTGTCACTGGTAGGTGGAACTTGTTTTCTTTTCCTTTGCTGTTTCTGTCTGTGTGGGTGGTTGGAGGGTGTCACAGGTAGGTCCTACTTCTTTATTTTCCCTTTGTTATTTGTGTCTGCTTAGTCTTACCTTTTCCAAGCACTAAATGACTATTATTGTTTCGATGTGTGTCTTTCTTCACTTAAACGGAGCAAACCACATCCGAGCACCCGCCAGCCGCCCCCACTTTCCCGCTCACCCACAGGGGCCCAGTACGTGGTAGTGCGCTCTCTGACCTTGCCCAACCGCCTGTCTTTGGAACCATTCCTGGGCCTGACCTTAGACCTCGGCCTGAGCTTTGAGCAGACGACGAGCTATGGGCTGCCCATCGCTGAGTCCACCTTCGGGCGGCCGCTCGACGTGAGTGGAGCTTTTCGGAATCCTTGTCGTCTTCTTCTTCTTCTTCTTCTTCTTCTTCTTCTTCTTCTTCTTCTTCTTCTTCTTCTTCTTCTTCTTCTTCTTCTTCTTCTTCTTCTTCTTCCTCTTCTCTTCTCTTCTTCTCTTCTTCTTCTTCTTCTTCTTCTTCTTCTTCTTCTTCTTCTTCTTCTTCTTCTTCTTCTTCTTCTTCTTCTTCTTCTTCTTCTTCTTCTTATCGCTAATATCACTATTATATTATTAACATAATTGTTGTTGTTGTTGTTGCTGCTGTTGTTGTTGTTGTTGCTGCTGCTGTTGTTGTTGTTGTTATTGTCATTTTTGTTGTTGTTGTTGCTGTTTTGTGTGTGTGTGTGTGTGTGTGTGTGTGTGTGTGTGTGTGTGTGTGTGTGTGTGTGTGTGTGTGTCTATCCGTTCGAAATGTTTGGAGCCCCGAAGAGGTTGCTCTTCGCCAGGCCACGGCCTCTCTTGAAAAGCAGGTGAGGCAGTCCAACCAAAGATAGTACAGCTTACGATAAGATGCTGCAGTGGCCCAATTTTGTGAGGCACACCGACTCCCAGCGCCACTAGCGGCGAGCGTGCGACAGTATGTAAACAAACACGGCGAGAGACTCGCAACGCTCTATGCTGTCGGCATTGCTGGCCAGTTTTTTTCAGCGATCGGCGGTTCTAATTCCAGAGGAAAAAACAATTAATAATTGTCTTTCTTCAGATTCCCAAAGGACGAAAAATGGAAAGACAATGTATAATTGTGAGGCACCGAGGTGGAATCAGGCTCTCGTCAATATAATCAAAGTGAAGAAACTTGCATTTTTTCACAGGTTTATGAATTTTTTTCAAATTTTCGTTTTTTGGCTCAACACCATTAGTGCCCATTAAAAAACTCATTTCTGTATGGATTTTTCTGAAAAACGTTGATTAAAGGCACAAAAATTGTAAATTTTCAGATACCACGGACTCTTCAGCTAAGGAAATAACTAATCTTTGGCGGCCATTTTCTCACTAATCTTACCTCTGAAAAAAGGTGACCCCCACCCCCTTCATTCGCAAATATCTCGACTTGTATACAAGATAAACGGATATTTTTTTCACCCAATAAAAGACAAGTGAACAGGCTATAAGATGATGCAAATAACTCTACATGCCCAAAAATTGTCGAGAGCCTGATTCCACCACGCTGCCTCACAATTGATTTTTTAATCTAGAGTCTAGATTAGAGCTAAACTTGTGCTCATATGACCTTATGCAGTTGCGAGCGCCGTAAAACCCTATACTACTACTAGAGCTAAACTAGAGAGACCAGCCTGTAAGCTTTGTTTACTCTCTGCATCATGCATCCTTGACTAGGACCAATACTTTGTACTCTGTACTTTGTTGTGTGAGGGCAGACTCTAGATGTAAATGTTATATAGATCTATATGTTTTCTGTGTTGTAGGTTATTATGTAATTTGTTCTTTAGAACAACACAGAGAGATCAGTATTTTGCATATTAACTTGTTACTTTTTATGACGTATGGGCCATTGACCTCGAAAGTCAATAAAGTCTAATTCAATTCAATTCTCACATACCACACATACTCATACACACATGTACGCAGGCACGCGCGCGCACACACACACACACACACACACACACACACACATACAAACACACACACACACACACACACACACACACACACACACTCACACACGCGCGCGCGCGCGCTCGCGCGCTCGCGCGCACACCATATGTCCTGACCACTTTTGTACATTTTATAATCATCACGGCCACCATCACATCATCATCATCAAGTGGGTGAACGAAGATTTGGGTGGGGCTTAGGTTGGTTCCACTTCTTTACAACAAAACATCAAGCACTCAAGAGTGATGATTTTTCTATACTCACGGTGAGCCACGGCATTTTAAGAACCATTCAAACGGAGAATCAACTTTGTCTTCCATCTCTTTATTCTAAGTTAGCTCTAGATTCTCCTGGATGGCGCGAACGAAACCGTTTCACCTCCACATTTTTTCTAATTATTTTCATGTGATGAGCCTTAAAAGTCGTTCGACGTGATTGATAACACTTAAATCTCAGGAGCACACACTGCACCTCAAGCATATTATCATTCCGTCTATGATGATGAGCTGGTTGCAGCTGTTTATCGAGGAAAATTGAAAGCACATAACGAAGGTCCAAAGAGTGCATAGGTGACTGTGTCACTGGGGAAAGTGTTGTAAACCTTCAATCACCCCGTTGTCAAGGCTAGGAGAGCGTGAGCCCTTAGAAAAGAGAGAGCGATTTAATAAGACGTATAGATTGAGATCAATAGATCTACTTCTACGTTGTATTCTTTGTATTCTCTCTCTCTCTCTCTCTCTCTCTCTCTCTCTCTCTCTCTCTCTCTCTCTCTCTCTCTCACTCAGTCACCCACTCATCTATCTCTCTGTGTGCATGTTTGTCGTTTTAACTGACTGTAGTAACATATTAGTTCTCTCACTCCCTCCCCCCTCCTCTCTCCCTCTCTCTCTCTTTCTCTCTCTCTCTCTCTCTCCCTCTCTCTCTCTTTCTCTCTCCCTCTCTCTCTCTCTCTTTCTCTCCCCCCCCCCCTCTCTCTCTCTCTCTCCTGCTATTGTAGCGTTCCCTGGTTAATACTAATTGACACTATCTTTTGAATTCTAATAATGCATACTCCTAAAGATCCTGTCATCAATACTATCTCATCAATACGATCAATAATATGTGATTGTCAATGTCTAGGCCTGGATCTAGATTTAGTAGATCGTGAGCCTATACACTCGGTGCCCGGTACCGGTACACTAGATTTATCCTCTGATCTTATCACTCGTTACCGAAGTGAGACTATTTTTAAATCTAATGTTTTTCTTTTTA
The DNA here is from genome assembly GCF_000002075.1 of Aplysia californica. NCBI lineage: Eukaryota > Metazoa > Mollusca > Gastropoda > Aplysiida > Aplysiidae > Aplysia > Aplysia californica. The sequence goes on from NW_004797596.1 coordinate 852,864, forward strand.
AATAATTTAGATCTTGATAAATTATTGAAATACGTTGATCAATACTTAAGTTTTGGTAGATAGATCTATATATTTAGATCGATCTATATCTAGATTCTAGATTAGAATGGGCCCTAGAGTAGGATTAACTAGGACGCTCTCATACTCTGCTCTATCCAACAAGCCCAGGGCCAAGCCATCGGGGCTCAGTCACACGCTCGCTGGGGGCGTGGCCTATTTTACGCGTGCTACGTTTTTTTAACAAAGGGAAAGAGGCAGCTGCAGCATCTTACCGTAGGGTGTAGTATCTTTGGTCCAACCTCCTGAATCCTCCCCAAAGAGATGAAACCGCCGGACCTCCGTGGCGGGGCATCTCTGCTGCCAGTGCTCTGCTGCCAGTGCTCCAAATCTTTGGGATCCTCGCTGCACAGTGGACAGTTTGGGTCCGATGTTTTGTCTATTCTATTTTTGTAGCCCCATAGCCCAGAAAAGTGACCGTCCTGATTTTTGCCAGTAGTGACTGGTCGCTGCGGGACTTAATATGAGCCTACCGTTTTAAGGAAATTGTCCTGTATATTTCCTTCGCCAGCGTGTGGGATATGGGAGGGTCTTTGTGGTCAGTTTTATCTCGGCGCACGCACTTTCATATGCTATTTGACGGCCTGGACCCGGCAGCGCTGTTGTCTGTTTGGCATTACTGTCAGCGAGATCACTGGTCAATGATCCACTGACTCTAGTGGCTAAGGGAGTACATGTAGTGAGTTAAGACTCAAGTAATGTCAAGCAAATGTCGGTGACACGGGGATCAGATGGGTGGTCACTGGGATGTGTCCTTGAGCAAGACACGACAACCCAAGCTCAGACTATAGGGCGCTGAACAGTGGAGACCGACAGTGGCATGGTTGTAAACTGTTCTGTATTTGTGTAATATTTTGTATTTATGTTTATACCATACTTGCAGTTGTTTTAACATTGCACTTCCGGGTAAAATATATCCTTATATTTCCCTATAGGCTGGCTAAGCGGATATCTCACACGTGAAATATAAAGATGTGCATAAGTTACTGTAGTTCGCGCACTATATCCGCTTCCTTCTTCTATCCCTCTGTAGTAAACAAAGTAGTAAAAACTTAACTTCGCTGCGAAGCGCGCTCACCTTGGGCACAAACACTAGATCTAGTCTCCCAGTCTCGCTATCCCTTATAGTCCGAGTAAAGGTACAAATCTTTCTACTTTACCCTTTATTTTGTTTCAAATAGAGTCAAATGATAGGCACCATAGGCCTAATGAACCAGGATTACCTCAGAGTATGGTGCTGTTACGTTCAGTTCATTGCGTAAAATCTTTTTCTCGAATAAAATAATCATAATTTGTTCTAAAGGGTCATCCTAATAATATGGATTGTCAGGTGGAGCTAAACTGCCCCCTTTCAACTTAATTAGCACAACTGATGTTTGGGAATTGCATTTTCAATCCAGACATTGTAGAAGCACACCAGATAAACGCAGCGTGTGGACAGTGGACGCTAAATTTTAATTCTCAAAATAATGCATCTGCAACACAACTAAATAGCGGCAACGACTTAGCCCTAGATCTAGATCTAGGCTTATATCAGCTTGAATAAATGATCATCAAATAATTACATTGTTTTGAAATTTGGTAATTACTTTATCAAACAAACAAACAAAAATACTGTTTTGCTAACTTGCCTAGCCTTTTGAATTTCTGTTTACATTAATGCTTTCACTACATACGAAATAATCAACAAAATAAATGAAAGGAGATTAAACTTTCAAACAATATGTATTTAAAAAAATATGATATTAGACAATACACGAGTACAACACTGTTGGTTAATTACTTTTTTGGAAATAATAAACGTTACTCCCTTGTTATTCCGACATTCGTACCTCTCCTTACGGAACCAAGAATATCGGAAATTGAATAGATTGATATGAATTCTGCAAATCTGACCTGATAGACAATATCTAACTACATACATATTTGGAATCAGCGCATCAGTTTCCAAATAACTTAACAACTTTGGGGGCTAAAAAGCCTTTTTAAAATCTTTGACCAATGTAATGCAATCCGCTAGATCTAGATCTATATCTAGATAGATCGAGAGAATAATTCCTTGCCTTTGGTTTGTTTTTGGTTACAAAAATTACAATCAAAATCAAAGTCACCTTTGTTCTAAATACAACATGCCCTATTAATGCAGTTTCTTTCAACTTTTGAAACGGATTACTTTGCTTATATTTACACTATGATTGTTTTATTTTGGGTTTGTTTCGTGGAGGGAGACCAGCGGATAGCACAACTTGTAAATTAGCGTGGCTAAAAGTAAAGGAAAACAATCCAGATTTTCCCCAATTCCCAGTCTGACGCCGACGGGCATGAAAATGTTTCTTTTCATGTGAGACTCTAGAATGGATCCTCTTGTCCAATTGGCTTGTCATTTGAGCTTTGTACGGATGTATTTCGCCAGCTGATATCAGTATGGTAAACAAAAAACTATTACACTCGTTATGGTGTTGGACCATGATTTATCCTACTTGTGAAATTGCCAGTTTTAATCACTCGTTGAAACTCGTGATTGCACCTTGGCAATTTCACTCCTAGGATAAATCATTATCTATCACCACAACTCATGTTATAAATTCTTTATTTATGTATGCATGTATTTATGTATGTACGTCACGGCGTCACTTTTCCCCCGATTCTGTTACTTTTAGTTCTCGTGACTCAGCAGCCCCTGGAGCTCCCCGGCTCGGGGTCACGGGGTAATGAGCCCTGAAGCGACTTTGCCGGTGTCGGTCGGGAAGTTCGCATTTTTGACTATGTTTAAAACGATATAACTTCTTCCCCATCCCACACAGCAAACCATTACGCGGATGTACTAAAAGCTCCATGTCTTGAGATTTATTCCTCTTTAGAATGGTTAATTTCTGTGCCTTAGTTTTTGTTCTAGACAAGTGTTTGTAGAGTACCCAATTTATTGTCCTATTTTAGTTACAAAATTATGAATAAATGATTTTTAAAAGGCACCACAGATCTCTCCAAAATCTGTGTTCAACTGACTACGAATATCATGTCTTTTACCATGAGAAATCTTAAATCTGCGCGAGTAGTAATAGTCAAGTTATAAGAGAAGAAAGATGCACATCTGCATTTTTAACTAAAAACGATCAGCGTTAGCTCTTACTTTATTATTAAACAACAGAAAGTTACTCTGCGTTTGTTCATGAATCATGCTGTGTCTGTGGCAGCCTGCATACAACTAAAAAGATATAATATAGAATCTAAGCGATTAAAAAACCCCACAAAACCGTGTAAATACATGGGTAGAGATAAACTTCTTGTATGGAATAAAAATAATGACAGCTAAGACATTCATTCTTAGTTTTTGTGTAGGAAATATGCGCGGACACAATTAGGAATGTAAAGAAATCAGTCGAATTGTCAGTTATTGCAAATGGTCATAGAAACGAAAAATAAAGCTGGAAAAGTCTGGTGCTTATTCAGTGTCCCTGGAAAGCTAGAAATTATTCTAATAACCCAATTACGAGAAGTCATTCCTATTATTCAGTCAACTTACAAAACCTAGACCTAACGTTTTAAGAAAAGTAAGGAATTTCTGGAATGTAACAGATGCTGTTCGTGTATTAGATCTACATTGAAGATGTATTCTAGCACTAAAATCGATTTGTTCTTTTCATAGAGAAACTTCATGGTAACTTTTATAAACTTTCGAGAAAATATGCGAATATTCTCGATTATATTAGACACATAAAGGAATGACTTCATAGCGAATTGTGTGCCCGATGGATAAAGTTGCAAAATTACAGTTTTCTATTATATGCGCAGATACCATCTTTTCTGAGTATCTATACCAATGCTATGTCGTTCATGTTCCAAAAGTTCGACAGATTTTAACTAGACCTTTTATTTTATATTGGGTTTTTTTTTGTATTCACGCTAGTCCAAAAAAATTACAATTTAGCATTGCCGACTCAAGCGCGTCTAACGAAATAACCAGACAAGTTACAACGTCCATTCTTTTTTGAGTCTCAAGAGCAGAAATGTGTGCTTTGGGTGTACTAAATGAGAATTACCATAAATACAAGGATGCACCTTAAATTGTACGTTGAAAAGTACCAAAAATTAAGTCGGCCCAGACAGAGCGGCGACAGGGAGCTGACCCCCGTGACCCCGACGTGATAAGGCGCCCAGCGGGGAACCCCCCGCGGCAACTAAAATTCTACTGCCGGTGCGCCGTGACGTATTTATAATTATGTATTTTTGTATGTATATAACATATGTATGTTTGCCATTGCAACCCAAAGTGCCCTTCTATACTAGGACAAATACAAGTGTAGTTTATTTTATTATTATCTATTTACTTATTTGTTTATTTATGTTATTCTTTATGCGTAGTCGCATTTGGTCGAGGGGTGGTGATGTTCCCACTGGTGCCATGTGTGTCAGTGAAGATAGCGACAGAGTTGGATTCATCGCACTGTCTGTCAATCCAGTCAATGGCCATTTCCAAGGCTCTCCTCTCTTCCTCGAAAGAGCACGTGAATATGGCGCCTTTCTCTCTCAGTGTCTCGACAACGGTCGGGTCGGACGGGTCCCCCGTTGTGATGACGACCCCAGCGCCGCCATCCGTTGTTCCTGCCCTAGCCGAGCCGTCAGTGTAGATATTGTATTGTGCACCAAGCTCTCGTGCTCGACAAACAGCAGCGCTTCGGATCTTCCTACTGGAGTTGCTCCACCGTCGTTATGGCTAACGTTATTACTATCATCGTTATCATGGCTATTATTTTTTAATATTACCTTTAATATAGAAAAGCAATATAATTTTACATTCCCCCCTCCCTCTATCTCTCTGTCCGAATGAAATGTATGAATATATCTCAATCCATTTCATTCAAGTATGGAGGAAATGATGTCGAAAAAACAAAACAAAAACAAGCCACTTTACAAGTTGAAAGTGATTTAAAACACGTGTCTCTACATCTTTCTTTCCACTCCTTACACAAGAGGATGTCGGTAAAAGGATGTGACCTTCTACAAAAAGAACAAAAATGCAATAGTTGAGTTTACACATCATATTTCCACTCCTTAAACCACGAGGAGATTGGTCTTATAGATGTTACTCAATAGAATGAACAAACACAAAATGAGAATAGACATCTGTTTTCCTCTTGGAAAAAAAAAGAATGGTGATCTGAACATATAACCTCAAATTGTATGGACTGAATTACCTAATTTAACGTATTCATACAAGGTATCTGATCCCATACAATCGGCGGATTCCAAGTAGTGTCCTTTTAGAAATTTTGATTTATAATAATATTGCTCCATTTATTATTATTAAAATTCATTATTTTACTCAAATCAATTCTATTGTTAGTATTATTGTTTTTTATATTGATGTTTTGACCGTGTTTCTTCTTCTTCTTCTTCTTCTTCTTCTTTTTCTTCTTCTTCTTCTTCTTCTTCTTCTTCTTCTTCTTCTTCTTCTT
>NW_004797596.1:859895-862384 GCF_000002075.1 Aplysia californica
GATGTCGTTCATGCTGGGAGATTTTGCTCGTTTAGAGTGTATATTTTATTACGAAAAAAGGCACTCCTGTCTCCCCTATACCTTGAGCGATCCCAGTGGACGTGCACCAAACTGGTCTCACAAAACTGCTGTACACGGTATCAGACAGCCTGAGCGGGGCGGAGCGACACAGAATCAACTATGGCAACATGGAGCAGGTGCTGCACTCTCTACTCATCTTCCTGGACTGTAAGCTCATGACCAAAGTCATCGTGGTGAGTGGGTGGTTGGAGGCTGCTCTAGCAGGGTTGGCTTCTTTTGTTCTGTCAGAAATCTGTTTTACTGATCTGTCTTATTCCTTTCTTTTGTGTTTGTCTGTTACTCTAGTTTAGTTTTAGTAAGAGTTTTATGGCACTCGAACAAGTAAGACGTAAATTACACAGGATAACGGTTGTGTTGTTTTAGTGAGAATTTAATGGCACTTGAAACACAATCAGGTGAGATAACTGCCGAAGATAGAGAGGTATTACAAGTGAGAATTCAATGGCACTTGAAACACAATCAGGTGAGATAACTGCCGAAGATAGAGAGGTATTACAAGTGAGAATTCAATGGCACTTGAAACACAATCAGGTGAGATAACTGCCCAAGATAGAGAGGTATTACAAGTGAGAATTTAATGGCACTTGAAACACAATCAGGTGAGATAACTGCCCAAGATAGAGAGGTATTACAAGTGAGAATTTAATGGCACTTGAAACACAATCAGGTGAGATAACTGCCCAAGATAGAGAGATGTGACAAGTGAGAATTCAATGGCACTTGAAACACAATCAGGTGAGATAACTGCCGAAGATAGAGAGGTATTACAAGTGAGAATTCAATGGCACTTGAAACACAATCAAGTGAGATAACTGCCGAAGATAGAGAGGTGTGACAAGTGAGAAGACTACAGAAAAAAGAAGGAAAGAGATGAGGACCATGGATATTTGACTTTTTCTTATTCTCTTGTATCACCTCTAATCTTCAGCACTGATATGACCCCTCTCATCCCAGGTTGGTAATGAGAGTCATGGTCAGAAGCCTGCCTCCTAATAAGTGATCTAAATTATGTTGATAGGGGCGAAGACGTTACCCGGAACTAATCATTGTTTGTTGTGAACTTCAGAACAATACAGTGACCGTTGTGAGCCAGATCACAAAAGAACTCCGTGAGGTGCGATCTGACACGCTGAGAAACACGCTGAGAATTTTGAAGTAAGTAGTGGTAGAAAAAGATCTGATCTGATCTGATCTGATCTGTCTTGATGTAGCTCGATAAAACCTGTTCTATTCGAATGTGATGTGATCTCTTCTGATCGGATGTGAACTGAAGTCGTCTGATTTGAATTAACAGTCGTTTATTTTTAAAAACTATTTTGTGATGTTCCAAGTTTAGCTTTGGCATCTCATTTCACAGTCGGTCATTTTGCTAGGGTGGCTCTTGGTTATTGTCACATGGCTCTTGGTTATTGTCACATGGGTCTTGGTTATTGTCACATGGCTCTTGGTTATTGTCACATGGCTCTTGGTTATTGTCACATGGGTCTTGGTTATTGTCACATGGCTCTTGGTTATTGTCACATGGCTCTTGGTTATTGTCACATGGCTCTTGGTTATTGTCACATGGCTCTTGGTTATTGTCACATGGCTCTTGGTTATTGTCACATGGCTCTTGGTTATTGTCACATGGCTCTTGGTTATTGTCTATGTTTGTGGCTGGGTTGGTCACAAGGCCTCATGATGGATTAGATTAGATGATGGATTAGATTAGATGATGGATTAGATTAGATGATGGATTAGATTGGATGATGGATTAGATTAGATGATGGATTAGATTGGATGATGGATTAGATTAGATGATGGATTAGATTAGATGATGGATTAGATTAGATGATGGATTAGATTAGATGATGGATTAGATTAGATGATGGATTAGATTAGATGATGGATTAGATTAGATGATGGATTAGATTAGATGATGGATTACATGGTACTAACACCCACAGGGAAACTTGGGTTATAGTGGCAAACACACATACATAAATACTTATCATAAATACAAATATACATAAATACTTCTTATAAATAACTACATACGTAAATACTTCTAATAAATACATGCATGCATAAATACTTCTTAAAAAAATATATAAACATAAATATGTCTTATAAATACTTACATACAGCAATATTTCTTATAAATACATACAAACATAAATACTTCTTATAAATACATACATAGGCCTACATAAATACTTCATATAAATACACCTATACATAAATACTTCTTATAAATACATACATACATAAATACTTCTTACAAATACATACATACATAAATACTTCTTATACATAGTTATAAAAACATACTTACATAAATACTTCTTATATATATAGTGGCATGTTTGTAAAAGTGTTGTGCATTGGGGTAACATTGTGTATTTGTGCATGTAGTTATGTATGCAATT
>NW_004797597.1:0-2013 GCF_000002075.1 Aplysia californica
TCACACACACACACACACACACACATGCGCGCATGTACACATCGTCTCCCCCGCTTTACCTTTGACGTAATAAATTTTTTTAGCTGCTTCTCTTGGCCCAAACGACACTGAGACTTATCACACTTGACTCCAGCTGACAGTGTCCGATACGGTTGTTTACATATTCTCGACCCCGGCCGCCTGCCGTCATCTTACATAACAACAATCCAGGTGCACTGGTCGTTTCTTTGTGTTGGGAACCTGGACTGCCTCTTAAGGTTATGCAAGTGTCTTGTTACGTGAATTTAGAGTCGACCCTACCTGCTGTGGTCAACTGTGTGACCACACTGCTTGCGTTATGCAAATTGATATCGTAATATTTTAGTATCTCCGTTTTCTTTGTGTGCTGTAGTGAAAGTTTATTGTTGAAAAGTGGGTGGTTGGAGGGCGAAATTTGAAGGTCCTTCTTCTTATCTTTCCCACTGTTGATTTTGTCTGTCGGGCTGTCTTACTTTTTTCCCTCCGCGAAATAACCATTATTGTTCCGCGAGGTTCTTCTATTTACTCAAACAAACAAACAAACAATTATTGTTGGGACGTTACTGGGACTAAAGCTTTGACTAAGTTCAGGGAGAGCCAAAATCTATTATTCATAGATGCAGACTGGTAGACGGAAAGATAAATGGATTGGTGGAAGGAAAATGCAGACACGATTGCCCTATTGATAATCTGTACTTCTGGTTTATTGATTATTCAAACGTTTTTGATGAAGTTTAACATGGTGACCTAACTAAAATTTTTGGAAAAATCTAAACGCATAGATCTAATATGGAAAGGATGTAAGATTTACGTGTATTAAAAATGTGTACAGTGGCGAAAAGATTGCTGTAAGAATAGGTGGTGAGTACAGCGAACATGTTGGATTGAAAGAGTGAGACAAGGATGTGGTGTGCCACCACACCTCTTTAACGTGCACAGCGAAACACTCCTTGGAGGGGCGTCAGTAGCCTTGTGGTTAGACTACTAGGTCCGTAATCGTGAGATTGCGGGTTCGGGGTTCGAACTTCAGCTCGGTCTGACGTTGTTTCCTTGGAAAAGGCATTTTACACGAATTTCATATTTGGCTCCATCCTTTCGGAAATAGGTGTTAAGCTCGGAGGCCCCACCTCTTAAATGACCTTATAGTGCTGATAGAGGCGTTACACCTACACCATTTGTGAGGCAGCGTGGTGGAATTCGGCTCTCGTCAATTTTTGGGCATATTGAGTTATTGGTATCATCTTAAAGCTTGTTCATGTGTCTTGCTTTCAATGAAAAAATAACCCGTCCATCTTCAATAGAAGTGGAGATATTTTGGATTGAAGGAGGTGGGGGTCACTTGGTTCAAGAGGTAAAATTAGCGAGATAATGGCCGCCAAAACTTGGTAAATTCCGAAGCTGGAGAGTCCAATGAAACTGTAAATTTATATTATTGTGCCTTTAATCAACGCTTTTCGGTAAAATCCTCAAAGGAATTTGTTTGTAAATGGACATTCAAGGTGTTGAGCCGAAAAACAAAAATTTGGTAAAAATTGTTAAGCAGGGAGAAAACTGCTGTTTCCTTCGATTTTATTATTTTGACGAGAGCCTGATTCCACCACGCTGCCTCACATTTCATTTTTCATTTGACACTCCTTAGAAATATGGAAACAAGTCCTTGTCTCAAATGTGAAAGGATAAAACAGTAATGACATAACATATACCGATGACACAAGTTGAATTGCAGATTCGGAAAAGGACCATCAATAACTGCTTTTCGACGCAGAGTTGTATTGGAAAGTGTATGTGAAGACTTATTTTTTAATGCCAAGAAAACAGAATGCATGGCAATATACAAAAACAGCAAATCTTATTTGTAAACTCATAAACAAGAGTGAAAAGAACCAAATATAAAGGGTGACCTTATTTAGGCCACATATGGCCTAAATAAGCTAAACCCCCTCCCTTATATTATTTAGGCCACATGTGGCCTAAATAAGCTGAACACACCCCCCC
>NW_004797597.1:3158-4341 GCF_000002075.1 Aplysia californica
TAGTGGAATAAGTAGATTTAGGTTTAATTTATAGCAGGATTGCTGGACCCCGGGATCAACGTAGGGAAATTATATGTAGATCTAGGTTTAATTAAGGATTGGCGGACCTCGGGATCAACGTAGTGGAATAAGTAGATTTAGGTTTAATTGAGGATTGGTGGACCCTGAAGTCAACGTAGTGACAGGTTCTACCAAGCGAAATACTAATTAGGTTTTAGAATAGATGGACCCCGAGGTCACCGTAGTGAAATAAGTAGGTTTAATCTTGGTGACCCGGATCCATAATTAAACCCTCTTATTCCACTACGGTGACCCCGGGGTTCATCAATCTTCAAAGAAACCAACTTATTTCACTACGGTGACCCCGGGGTCCACCTGTCCTAAAACCTAGTATTTAATTTCGCTAGGTTGACCCCGGATTCCACCTTAAACCTGCTCATTCCACTACGTTGACCTCGGAGTCCACCTATCCTTACTTAAACTAAACCTACTTATTCACTATGGTGATTCCGGGGTTCACATCCTAAAACCTAGTATTTCGCTATGCAGACCCCGGGGTACACCTATCCCTTATAGGACTATTATCAATTAGCAGTTTTCATTGATTAGCATATTTTTTTGTTGAAAATATTGAATCAGAGATTCGCTGTCTAAAATGTCCACTGCTAATGCTATTCTTATCAAAGAAAATGGCTCAATTTGATAATGTAAAAAGAGTTTTTTTAAATCCAGAAAATAACATAAAATAGGTATTTTATTATGTACACTGAAAGAATGAGCAGAGGCTTACAATATTTAAACTCTGTGCTCTACTACTTCTAGTAGAGTAAATCTAAAGTTTGCGCAAAACAGATTTTTTTTTTAGTTCGATCTAATTATTCTAATAAAAGTAAAAGTGATTGTAATGGTGAGAGTTATTATTATTAACTCTGGAAATAGTAAAAGATGCTGAATCTAAAATTAACTAGAACTGTGCTAATCGATTTATTTCAATTCCAAAGCCCAAAGGCGTAGCAATAAGTTAGATCTAGCAGTTGTAGGCTGTCTGGCTGCTTCTAGCCAGCTGGGCCTACTACTAGGGCTGTACCCCGGTAGCAAACACGCTCGCGCTCGCAAGACCCTAGTTCAAGTCACAAGCCTCAAATCACTAGGTCAAATCATCAAATCAAATCACCAGCATGAT
>NW_004797597.1:5336-7940 GCF_000002075.1 Aplysia californica
GTTTTTTAGGGCTTGTCAGCGTGCGGCACGCGGGCAAAAGTATCGTGCGCTCAGTAAACAAGAGTTTGTGACGTCACTACACAAATCAGTAAGCCCGTCCGCCGTCCACGAGTAGCAACTCCGGTAGCGGGCAAGACTCAAGCCGGCTCGCGAGCCTCTGGCACGAGCCGTCCGTCGTCGCAAGCCTTCGATTAATCGAGCAGACTCCAGCCTTACCTACTACTACTGCTTTTAGACAGGGAATCTAGATTTAGCAATCAGTTGCACCATTCAAAAGTGAAATATACGGTAAAATAAAAACAAAACTGTGACTGTGAATTGTATTGTCAGTTAGTACATCACAGTTGCCATAGCCGCACGTATTAGTAGTTAAATAATAATGCGATGCCAAAGCAACACGTTATCAGCGTGCTTGGGAGAGCGGGGTGCCCGGGTCGCTGACCGGTCGATTCGGTGGTTCGGCTTTAGTAGAGATATAATATGTGAGGCAGCGTGGTGGAATCAGGCGCTCGTCAAAATAATCAAAGTGAAAAAACTTGCATTTTTACGCAGTTTGTGAATTGTTATTAAATTTTTATTTTTTTGGCTCAACACCTCTCATGCCAATTAAAGAACTCATTTCTGTGTGGATTTTTCTGAAAAACGTTAATTACAGACACAAAAAATGGTAATTTTCAGTTACCACGGACTCTTAAACTAAGAAAATAACTAATTTTTGGCGGCCATTTTCTCCCTAATTTTACATTTGAAAACAGGTGACCCCCGCCTCCTTCTTTCGCAAATATCTCGACTTGTATTCAAGATAAATGGATATTTTTTCCATCCAAATAAAGACAAGTGAACAAGCTTTAAGATGATACCAATAACTCTACATGCCCAAAAATTGACGAGAGCCTGATTCCACCACGTTGCCTCACATAATATGCATTTTTACGGAAAGCCCTATTAGTATTAGCGTTGTGAAAACTTCAACCTATACAGCTCGGGCGTCAAAATACATCTTGAAGTTTCATAATTTTTATATATTATATATACTGGATAACACAGCCAGTAGTATTTATTTCATTGCGTTGTAAAAATTGCCTTGGTTTCCAGAAGCAAATTTTAATATTTCCAATTCTACCTAATCGATTTTCGCGCAAAGACCACCATTTTGATGATCTTTTCCTTTTAAAACGATGTAGGCCTGTCGAAAGTGGCAGTGTGATTAACAAAAGAGTTGTATTAGACCCATCAAAACATGGGGCTTTTTGGGTCAAAGGATTTTGACCGTTATAGGTTATCAAACTTCTACGTTTAGTCGGTAAAGTCAGCGAAGGTGGGGAGTGTTTCTTTTTCCTGCGACACGAGACTGTTTTCTCTTCGACGACTCTTCAACAGCATAAATTATTGTTACTGGCAGATTATTATATAACGTCGTAATTAGGACAATAGTATTATGACCCTGGAAGAACGTCGAACGACGAAAGTATCCCCTCGGTTCGAACAGCGCTCTCTTTGTACTTGTATTTGATACTTGAAACACTTAATGTAGCCAACCCTACCCTTCGAACGACGAAGTCTCGGCATTCTTCTTACGACGAACTAGTTGTAATTGAAACAAACTTGTTATACTTAAATTGAAGGTGCTTGGCTGTGGACCGACACTTTACCTTTATACTGAAAGTAAATTCTTCAGATTACATAATATGGCTCCTATTTTTGAAGGATTCTAGGAATTCTCATATCGAAGAAATGTTGAACGATACATTTGTTGTTTGAGGGTGGTCTTGTATGCAATGCGTCTCTCCATACCTTGTTAAATACAGATGAAATATGTTGAGTTTGGCTCACATTTAGACTCCATTCAGTTTCCCTTTACTTCGATTTGTTTTAGTGCAATAATCATTCATTAAAGGGGGGGGGTTACACCTGAAGGCTATCTCGCTTATTACTGGACCGAATTTTACCAAATTTCACACATTTAACAAGCATAGTAAGGAGCCTTAAAACTCGCAATCAAATTTGAGAAAAAAGTTTCGTTTCCATGGATTAGGCCGCCATATTGGATTTTGTTGACATGTCTTACGTAATGAATACCGCACTTATCGCTCATGGAAATTGATTGGGGGTTTTTTTGCATACGTGTTCACAAACATCAGATCTAATAATTTGTATGTTTGTTTTTTTTCCTAAACGAATTAGACAATTTTTAATGAATTTTTTCCTGAGTTAGCATTCAAGTTTGCGAAAAATCCGTGAAAATCCACACTCCAGACACCACCAACAAAAATCTATTCCATATATCAAAATTTCAACAGACTCATTTTTAGTATCACCTCTTCTCTTCATTCTGTGAAAATTTCTTGAAGATTAGATTTTAAAAAATGGTGGAGTTATTTAAAAAAATACAGAGAAAATTCGCGTTTTGAGAAAACGGCCGATAAAGAAAAATAAAATACTGACTTTATGAGGAAATGGCGGTCACAAACATGCCCGGTATGGGAAAAAATATGGTTTTTGGGGGTTCTTAGGCGATGAAATAGTTGTAGGAGAGGCTGAGGAAGCTAAAAATGCCTACAACTCAAATTCCATAATTTTGAGCCGAAATTTGACTTTGGGGTG
>NW_004797597.1:8040-9392 GCF_000002075.1 Aplysia californica
TTTAAGGTATTTAGATTACTATTACTTCTATGTTCTACGGATTTCTGAAAATCCAAGATTTAATGGAAATTGAGCAGTAGGTTTGTCTTTCGAGAGTGTTCCCTGATGGATTGATGAACTTACTTTTTAGTTTAAAAAATTAAGTTGTGGCGTCGATAGCCTAGTGGTCAGGCTACCGGACCCGATATCGTGAGAGAGCATATTCGGGGATTGAGCCTCAGCTCGGTCCGATGTTGTGTTCTTAGGAAAAGCACTGCACATGAATTTTTCCATTTGGCTCTGTTCTTTCTCAGATGGACGTTAAACTCGTAAGTCCCGCTAATAGTGTTGATAGGGGCGTTAAACCTGAACCATTTCACCATTTCATATGTTCTTGTGATTTCTGAAAACCTAAGATCAAAGGGAAGTTGAAGAATGGCTTTGATATATTCGATGGTACCCTCAGATGGACTGACGAATTTACTTCTTAGATTCAGAACCTTTGTAATTTCGAAGATTGGACATACCTTTGTCCCTCCCCCACCGTCCTTGGCACATGGATTACTTCAATCAACCGCTTCTATGTTTCTCATGAAAAGAGTAACTCAATTACCCTCGAAATAATAATACATGCCACTCCACTAACTACCGGTAACTTCCTGTATCGTGGCGTTTAAAAAATACCACATTCCCTCACGCTAATTAGATAATCAGGTTGATTTCGGTCGTTGTCCTATTTTCTGTAAGTTGATAATATTAGTAATGATGTCAACTCTGCCAGGGGTTTGTCTTTGTTGTCTAATCGGCGTAACCCCGACAGGCGATCTGGTCAGGCCTATATCGTCGGTGTCACAAGCAATCGACTGAAGTTCACTTGGGTACTTTTTACACCAGGGACAAAAACAGAGACCAAAAAAAAATCAACTACACTAGAGATAAAAAACAAACGACAACTAGATCTAGTTTTTGCTGTGTTGTTCCTGTCAGAAATCACGAAAAGCAAGGAAATTGAAAGCCCTGACCATGGCATTAAACTGCGTTTTGGTGATGTTGAAAGGCACTTCTTTAATAGAGCTTTCGGGGAGTGTAAAATCGAAAATTCTCAAAATGTGGACTTGAAATAGATTGCTTGCGCCAGCGACGATGTAACGGTTACTGTGGTGTAGTGGTTAGGCACTTCACTGTCGCACGCAGCAGACCGGCGTTCGATTCACGAGTGCGGAGAATTTTTATCAAGTAATATACGGTCTTCCTGCTGGGACGCTTTATCCCTCTCAGCCCAGGTTAGATCAAACAGGGAGGGTCGAAGCCCACCTCCTAAATAATTTAAGTTGTGTCAATGAGGGCGTGAAAAAAACCTACATTTATTTTAC
>NW_004797597.1:9749-12170 GCF_000002075.1 Aplysia californica
AACAACAACAGAATCCAAAAAAAACAACCAATAAACACATAGCAAAACGACCCCAAAAAATGTTTAAAAAAAATTAAATTCTCACAAAACACGAGAGATTCCCATTTGTTGTCGTTTATCGTCAGACACTGATGACCTCGTTGGGTCTTAAGAGGTTAAGGGCTTATTTTTTTCTCTAATGTGGATTTTTCTTTTACGCCTCCATCGACGCAGTTTAAACAATTTTGACAGTGGACTCGTTCCTGCGTGCCAGGGCCAACCCGCGATGTAGAGGATACAACGTCTGGGAGGAAAGGCCGAGATACTCAAGAAAAATTATCTCCACACGTTAATCGAACTCGGTCTTCTGCGTGCGACGGCAAAAACGTTTTTGACCTCTATACGTTGGCGTTAAACGCTATAAGATAAACATGTAAAACAGTTGGTATGGTTTGGTGAGGATTTGTTCCTCTCGTAACCCTTCACGAATTGTGATAGGATGGCGTCACGAGTTATGACCAACCTCTTTTTTATTGTCCTATTGTTGGTTTTTCTCGTTAGATCTTGTCTGGACTGCGTTTCTCCGTTATCGTTCTAACGTTATTGTGTCGATGTGTTACTATTCAGCTCGAACTAAAGCTAACCAAAGAGGAAAACGAAACACCTTTCATTTTTTTGTATTCTGAAAAAAGTTACCATCTGGTGGAGACCATCGTCATATCGTCCTCGCCTCTGCCACCACTCCCCCTTACACACGCACGCGCGCTCACACACACACATGCACACACACACACACACACACACACACACACACACACACACACACACACACACACACACACACACACGCACATAATTCCTTCCTATGTACCCATTTTTTTTCTTCTTTCCGCCTCACTTCTTCTCCAACTCCCCTCCATTCATTCTCTCCCATCTTTTACCGCTCTTTGTCCTCTACAAACTCGACCCTCTTTCCTCATCCGTCTGTTCCTCTTCCCCTGCACTTCTCTGTCGTGTCTCCTCATCCGACCCCACCCCCTTTCTTTTTTCGTTCTTACCTCTACTACTTACCAAACACCCCCCTCCTTTTTCTTTTCTCTGCCACCTACTAACGCCACCCTTTCCTCTCTGTGTTATCTGTCAGCCCCACCCCCTTTCTCTCTCTCTCTCTCTTTCATCTTTCAATCACACCTCCTGTCCTCTACCTGCCCTCTACTAACCTCACCACTTCCCTTTCTCTGCCCTCTGTGATCCCCTTTCCTCTCCCTGCCCTCTTTCATCCTCTCCCCGTTTCTCCTTCCTCCATCTTTTAACCCCACCCCTTCCCCCTCCCTGTTCCTCTCTAAAATTGAACTTGCCACTACATGTACCCTCTCTGCCCCCACCCCTTCCTCCCTACTCTCTTTCTCTCTCATCTCCTCTCTATTTTCTGTCTCTTCCATCTTTTAACCCCAACCCCTTTCCTCTCACTGCCCCCTTCTAACCTCACCACTTTCTCCTCTCTGCTCAACCCCCTTCTTTTCTCTACCACCTAACAGCCCCACCCCTTTCCTCAATCATTCATAGTTTAACCCCACCCCCTTTCTTCTCTTTACACCTCCTTCTCTATGCCACCTACTAATAATACCCTCCCCCCGCTCTATTTCCCTTTTCATCCCTACAGGCAAACCTCTGGCCTGCATATGTCACGGAGCCTGGATGTTGTGCTCTGCAAAGATTGCTCGAGGTCGTCGACTCACCACGTTTTGTGCCATCAAGGATGACGTGGAGAATGCTGGGTAAACTGGGGCAGACATGATACAAAATGCAGACAAGCACAGATAACACGAACACGGAAAGCTGGAAATCGTGAAGATAGTTCGTGCAATTTGCCATTCCTCGACCGATATCTCTTTAATATTTCGTTATGATACGGTTTACCCGATTGATGTGTCGGACACTTTTCGCTGCCCTAGAATTACAAAGTTCTAGTATGCTCAGTATCCAGTTTTGAGAAATTTGACGTCAAAATTATTGAGTTTCACCTCATGGTTATACAGCTTTTTCAAATGCGATTCTTTGAATATCTTGATAACGACTTCGAATACATGTAATCTTACGACTGTGATAGACCAGATAGAACATTAATTGGTCTCTGACTTCATGGTCTTAGTAACTTAAAACGGCCAAAAATATCAGAAAGAGCTTTGTAATTCTATGGTAGAGATTTGTCAGTCCATGACGTGTTTGCTTTATCCGTGCTTGGCTGTAATTGTTTGGGTTTTTGGGTTTTTTAAATTTAAAATATTTTTGTCACGCTTCCCAATTTGCTGCCAGGTATTTCAAGGTTAAAAGAAAATGTGTCAACATGGTATTGATAGTAAATGTTCTGTTTCAAAAAATAAACATGCACACACGCGCGAGCACGCACCCACCCCCCCACCCCCCACACACACAAACACA
>NW_004797597.1:13613-15565 GCF_000002075.1 Aplysia californica
TAAGGGGGTTTCCATAAATTTAGAGGACAAAACTGTGTACTTTAGTAAAAAGTTTTATTGTTGCTGTTGAGGAAAGGAAAGGATATAATATTACGCATTAAATATTTTCCTACGCAGAAGTTGAATCAGTGCTTATTGCGTGCAAGTCGCAGAACTTGAATGTTAAACTACTCTGTGCTGAGGTTTGTTACGCTGTCTAAAACAAGGAGCAAATGATGGTGGGGGGTCGGAGGGTGCCACTGGTAGGTCCCTATGCTGTTACTGTATCTTCTCTGTTACTTTTTCCCAGTATCAAATAATGCTCAGCATGTCGATGTGCTTCTCTTTACTCAAACAAATTAACAAACAGAGCAAGTGATGTTTAAGGGCGCAGTATTATCTTGAAAATGGTCATCGTCCTTAGAAATTCGTCATGAAACTATCGTTGTAACACATGTAATCTTCAGCACCTATATGACCTTATTGTGTTGCAAGTGCAGTAAAACGATTGCTAAAACTAGAGTAAAGGTTTTATTTTGAGTGGATAAGAATAAATTGGTGCAAAGGATTCTCTTCCCACTGAACTAGTTTGTCATAATAATGGATTGTGTTTATATAGCGCATATCCACTTATGCAATGCTCTATGCGCTTACAAAACTACGCGGTGTGAACGTTTCATTGATACTTAAATCTAAGTCATGCTGATGTCAAAATCAATAGCCTAATACAAATTTATTGAAGAAAAAAAATGTAATAAATAATAGATTATAATGCCTATTCTCCCAAGTACTACTACAAGCAGGCAGGAATCATCAAGACCATCAAGCACTTGGTACAACATGATACAGGTTAATATAGCCTTCCACTCAATCACAACTACCTCATCGTGGTATGCACAAGTCAATAACGATAAATCTATGCATCCTCCCAAGGAGGTGTAGTCGATGGCTCAAAAATTAATCATGGCATCAGCTGAAAACAAATTACTCCTCTTTTTTTGTGTGTTGTTCTTGTTCACCTCCATCTTTTCACAATTAAGTCCTTCACTGTGTGATAACAACACAGACTTCATTGTAAATTCCAAGACTGCGCACTTGGACGAAATTCCTGTTCACCATTAGGCCCCGCGTCCACTGCGTTTTTTCGTCACTTGCAGGCCAAGCTCACATGCAAATGAGCTTGTTTTTGTCAGTAACTGACTGCCTTTGCCTGACTACGCGATTTTCCTGCATGCAAGCTTTTTCGTCAGTCGTACAGGGGACTACAAAAGCCTCGATTCGACTCATTTTGGAAGGAAATTTGCATCTTTAAGTACATTTTTGCTTCTTCATTGTACTTTACATGATCAATAAAGTTGTATCTCGTTATAATATGTTGTACAATAGCAGATTTGTGCTGAAAAACGGCAAAGAAAATGAAATTAAAGCACTTGACCTAGATCTAGATCATTATTTCGTTCTCGGGAGAGCTGAAAATAGGCCAGGTTAGACCTAGATCTAGATCTAGATCTAGCTAGGGACGTGTCTAGATCTACGTTCTCTAATGTTTAGTGCTTCCAATTTTCCGCCAATCTTTAGTTTTCTCCAGACATTATCTGCCGGTCCACTAGATCTAAGCCTAGATTCTAGATCTACATCTCGATATTATATTGTGTCGCTTTGCCTTTCCTGAAACAGTGCTGTATATTTATGAAGCTTAATTTTCCCTTCGCTGATGAAAGTTCTGATGGCCGAGTGAACAATGCCTCTGCGTTTGGAGGCAAACATTATTTTGTGAGCGTGGGTTCGAATCTCTGTGGTTGGCCGAAATATAGATGACGTGTTTCAGCCATCTAATTTTGGCGTCTCGCGGGGTTTCCCTCGCCACTTAACCAGATCTCGCCGTGGGCCGTTCGCGCCCGTTTTGCCACTCACCGCACGCGGCAGACGAGGCGAGGTTGGTTTCATCGCCAACCGCTGTGTGTGTGTGTGTG
>NW_004797597.1:17891-19974 GCF_000002075.1 Aplysia californica
GGGGGGAGGAGTAGATCTTGCAAGAACTTCCGGGCAAAACAAAATGGCGACCCCCGTAGTTCGGGTCGACTCGAAAAGTGAAATAGCCATAGCATCTTTGAAGACGATCAAATTAGCTTACTTTTGTGCTATAACGTAATTTTTTCTTGGCTTTTATCAATTTGATTACCCACACCGATAGACAGTATTCCAAAATGAGGAAAAACAGGTCTTGTTTCACACCAGGTGAGAATAGCCTACACTGGCAAGTCTCACCCGGGGTGAGAGGTAGATCGTATTTTTATTCTCACTCCACGAATAAACGTATCTAGATCTAGATCTAGTTCTAGATTTTGTTGTGCACCCAGCCAAGAGTGTGCAGTTCGGTCTAGATTTAGAATCTAGATCTAGACATCTAGATTAGATCTAGATTCTAGATTTAGATACGTTTATTCATTAAATTCTCTCTCTCTGGGCTAAAATAAATAAATTATAGTAACACTAGATCGACACACCGCCCGAGATGATCAGTAGCCGTGCATTGTAACCAATGATAGTACATAACAAAAAAAGTGTCCGCAGGAAGTATGCTCTTTGCTTCAGATGGCGCTGCAGTCTGTTTTGAAGCTCTCTTTCGTTTTTTCAGAAGAAGAATAGGAATAGCACCTCCTTGCGTGCGCAGATCGACTGCTGTTCATCAGCAGTTCGGGTACGTTCAGTGCGTAGTTTTAGGTTTTTAAAATATTTTAATGACCTCTCGCCTTTCATTCTAAAGTCAAATTAAACGAAGAAAACCATCACCCTTTCCTCCGGAAGAGGTTTTTTGTCAGCGTAACCATTTTAAAAAAGCGTTCTTCCGAATTTTATCCCAAAACATGCTAGTTTCACTTTGATTTTAAAAAACTCAAGTAGGGTAACTCTGTTCGCAAAGAGTGCGCTTTTGTGAAGAGGGCGCCACCAAATTTTGAGGACACTTTTTTAATTGGCTCAAAGAGAGAAGTGGCCCATCTTGTTATGTACTATCATTGTTGTAACCAAAGATAGTACAGCCTACCGTAGGGTGTAGTATCTTTGTTGTAACCAATGTAAACTACCGCTCGCTCAGCGAGCCAATCACAATCCAACATTTTGGGGTCCACCAAGACACTATGACTACGAAGACCCCAATCGGGGAGTACGTAGACACTTCCTTTTTTATTTCAAGTCGTACTTCCGTTCGATACTATCGCGCATTGTTGCGCAATACTACTGAGCACTATTTTACTTGTGCGACCCGTATAAATCAAGCCTCATGTTTTCTTTTTTTACTTGATGCTAAATTCGACTGTGATCCTTTCGTTTGATGCCCATCATCGCTTTTTCTGGACTTCTTTGTCAAATTCTTTTTCTTGCTACTGGGAACAATCAACTCGCTTCTTTACAACCACGAAAGCGGAATAGAGAATGAATCTATGCATCTATTATATATTTGGCAAATTGGAAACACATGTGTTACTTTTCTCTCAAGATTTATTGCTCCATTCCAGTAGTATGTAAATATAGCAGACCAATGATATACAGTTGATGTTAATGCACCGATCATTCCTTTCATCGAAAGAGGGCCCAGCTAGTATTTATATATATATATATACTTGTGGTGGCCGAATTTTGCTATTCAAAAGGTTTTTTAAAGGTTGCATCGATCGACATGCAGTTTTCGCCAAAAGATTCTTTAAAATATTCACCAGATCATTACGCTCTTCATTTTTTAAAGTTTTGAGACAGTTTTGCTGCTAAAAGCTAAATTTCTTTATTTCGCCGATCGCTTTTGTCTCTGTAGTTTTAGAAAATCCGCCAGGTTTGTTTATTTCAAGTCGTACTTCCGTTCGATACTATCACGCATTGTCGTGCAATATTGAACACTATGTTAAGTGTGCGACCCGTATAAATCTAACTTCATGTTTTCTTTTTTTACTTGTATATAATATATATAATATAATATATTATACATATATATATATATATATATATATATATATATATATATAATATGTGTATATATATACATATATATATATATATATATGTATATATATATATATATATATATATATATATATATATC
>NW_004797597.1:20074-27094 GCF_000002075.1 Aplysia californica
AGACTTCAACAAAAGTCAGGGACCACTTTGACAGACAGTCGTAATTTGTAAAAATATCCACAAAAAACCCCCAGCAAGGATTGTTTCAAAATGTTTGTTCTTAAAGTGTTAATGGGTTACCAACGCGTACTGCAAAGCCTCCTAAAGGACCAAAACCACCACGTGCAGCCCGGAAATCCTCGGCAAAGTTTAGCCAAATTTGCTGTTTTTATCGACTTGCGGGCGACACCAAAGGACTTCCTCAATAAAAATTTCTGATGCACGTCGTAAACGGACGTACGGTCTCTAACTGTGCTCACGTTTGTGGCAATATAAGCCACCGTTTGTGCAAAATCCGGTATCGCATCAACATACCGCCAAGACGAAAGCATTGAGAGACTTTGATCGTGCCAGAGCTATGGCATGACTGGAAGATGGAGTTGGCAGTCACATTCTGGATCAGTCCAAATACAGCCACGTGCAGGCCGACCCAAGAAGACCACTCAGAGTGGTTGCAAGTGATCCTTAACTTTTGTTGAAGTTTGTATAGTATATATATTATGTGTGTGTATGTGTGTGTGTGTGGAAGGGGGGGAGGGTATGTGTGTGCGTAATATATAAACATGTATTATTATAAACAGAATCCATTTTTCTGTCTCTCATTTTCTTGCTTTTTTACGTTATTCCCTTGTCTTTGCTCATGCACGAATCTATCTGTCACTCATTGTCAGAACAATTCCTACCATTATATCACAACAAGTAAGCCATTCTGTTTTCACTGGCGCTCCAACTTTTAGGTCAGGAATACGAACAAGAGACATCTAAAAATCACGACCTCGTGCGACAAAATCACTTGAATGATATTAATATCAAGTTAATCATTGGTGGCAGATCCGGCAAAGACTACCATTTTTTATTAATAAGGGTGCACGAGTGATCATTTGATATTTGATGAATCTTAATTTTACTATTGCTTGCTGTGGTAAAGTAGTTCCGCCTTTGAGATGGGATGTCTGATAGCTACATGACGTGTTGCTCTCTGTGTCTGTTCTTGGATGGTAGGTTCCTCCCTGTGTCTGTCTCTACATGGCGTGTTCCTCAATGTGTCTGAACGTGTGTTCCTCAGTAATGTGCTGTCTGACTCAAGATGGTGTGTTTCTCCATGCGTCTGCCTCTAGATGGTGTGTAATTTATCAAAGTGTCTGCCTCTAGATGGTGTGTTTCTCAATGTGTCTTCCTCAAGATGGTGTGTTTCTCAGTGTGTCTGCCTCTTGATGGCGTGTTTCTCAGTGTGTTTCCCTCTAGATGGTGTGTAATTTCTCAATGTGTCTGTCTCTAATAATAATAATAATAATAGATAGCATTTGTATAGCGCATATCCCCGCTCAACAGCAGGCTCTATGCGCTTTACACTATATTATTACCCCAGCAGACCATAGAACACTCCGAAACATTCTCAGCTTCCCGGGAAGCATACAGTGCGAGCAGCCGATTAAGCGCTCAAACACTAACAAACTGACAAGATCTTTCGCTGTCTATAGCCGGGTACCCATTCCCACCTGGGTGAAGTGACGAAAATGCGTGTAAAGTGCCTTTCCCAAGGACACAACGTCGGGCCCCTGACGGGATTCGAACCCACGACCTTACGGTTGCGAGTCCGAGATGTTGTATTTCTCAATGTGTCTGTAGTTGACTCTAAATAGTGTATTCCTCATTGTGTCTGTCTGTAAACGGTTTATTCCTTTCTGGGTTTGTCTCTACCTGGCAGTGTCCGGTTGTCTTATAAATATATTAAATATGTTTTTCATTGTCTTTGTCTGTCTGTCTTTTTGTCTGTCGATCTGTTTGTCTATCTGTCCGATCGCTAGATATGAAGTATTTATTTTGTGTGTGTTTTTCTGAGAATTAGATAACGTGTTTGTTACCTTGTCTGTCTGTCTGTCTGTCTGTCTGTCTGTCTGTCTGTCTGTCTGTCTGTCTGTCTGTCTGTCTGTCTGTCTGTCTGATAGATGGCCTGTTCCTCAATGTGTGATCTGCTGTCTGCCAGGTCTCCAGCTATCAGTGGTTGGGGGTAACGGTCAAAATCGATGAAAGCGATCTGCCTCACAGAGAGCTGACTGCTGTGACTGCTATGCACACTGCTGGCTCTCCCTGACGAACTGCTATAGCTTACTGTGACGCCAGACACTGCTCCAGGCCCTTCAAAATTGTGGATCAGGTAAAAGCAGAAAATAAACATAACAATTTTTAGAGCTGCCATTAGCGAAGACGTTACTCCGGTAGCCAGATACACCGTCTTAAACTCTTGGACGAAGTGTTGGAAACAAGGTTTTGCCTGTATCAGTCGTTTCTCTGGATTTAAACTACGCGTTGTGAAAGAAACATTGATGAAGCCAACGGTAGAAGTCAAAGAGGATTCGGGGCTCGAGCTATTCGTGGATGAATGTGAGAATTCTGCACTCGAGGGGTGAGTCCTGGTGTGGGCTGATGGGGTTCCAGAACTTTGTTGAGGTTGCAGTTGAGGCGATTTAATATCCTGGTTCTGAAGTGAGTCCACGCTGTGTTTTTTCATGGACGTCACCGACTGTTTTGAATTTTGCGCGGACAGATCCGGTGCTGGTGACCCGCCCTCAAGAACAGCCCAACTCGCATTTTCACCATTTCCACTCTGAACGCAAAAAGATTGGACGTGGTCACACGACCACGAGTCAGGGAAAGTGCGTGTCATGTCTGTCCAGTCATGAATCTCACGATTACCAGGGACACTCTTGACCCAATCAGTGTAGTTGCGCAACCCACAAAAACAACCGTATGTCTCTTGCGCCGAGTTGAGGCACTAGGCAGTCAGAAAAACATCCGCTTCCCTCCCCACCTCAGTGATCACGTGTCTGGCTTGCAGCACAGACATCCCCCCCAACCAAGATCTCTCCCAGCACCGCGGCAAACCACAACATCACGCACGGCTGAAGCTGGAAGGCGTGCCGGATGTGACGTGACCGGATGTAAGCGGAACAGAAAAAAACCAGAGCGAGGGTATCAAAGAAGATGAAAGTATAGAAGTAGGAGAAGTACCTCGGCGATACGTCGTGGCAGTCGAGCCGGAAGAGGAGGAGTCTGATGAGCGCACAAACGATGAGGGAGCTGGTACTGAAGGCGAGATAGGACAGGACGAAGATCTGGGGGAAGTATCTCAGCACAGCCACTCGCTGGCCTGGGCTGTGGATGTATGGGACTTTGAACATGCGTTGTCCACAACAAGGCATCTCAATGTCTCCGGTGTCGCCACTACGACCCCTCTCCACGGGAGCTGAAATAGAATTTTTAAAAATGGGAATACAATGTATGATTCCCAGAAAATCGAATATGTTTCAAAATGCTTTCAGGTCTGCTGTGGTAACAATAATATAGGTTGCAAAGCTCATAGCGCTTGCTGGTGAGCGGGAATTTGTGCTATTATGCTATCTATTATCTATTACTGTGGAGTCCACTTATAACGAGTCCGGAAAAAACGAGAATTCTGTTATAAAGACACTATTCTAAACCCCGTTTTTTCTCTTCTTTACCTTTGTAAATAAAATGCTATAGCGCAATCAGGTAAACACGCGAGTCGGTCGTAGCGGAATATTGCTGCAGCTGTGCGCAGTGCATGGGTCAATAATTATACATAAGGTTAAAAACCTCACCAGTTGAGAAACTAGTTGGTGATCTAGCGAAACAAAGAATGGTAGAGCCCATGTGTGTCAACAATGTAGGCCTGAGAGACTGAGTAGGGAGGGTGTGGCATGCGCAGACAAGCAGAACTCATCGCGTGATAGGCCAACGTAAGCCTAATTTAGATAATCAAGGCGTACCATGCCTCTCACTTCTCCGATTCGGGGATGGAGAGGTCACAGCAATGTGATGGATGGAGTGAATGTGTGACGTGCGCAGGCTGACGGAATGTGCCACAGGGTGTGGTGGGGTGGGGGAAAACAACCGGTGACTTTGCCCAGAGCCCTTTCTTTCTGATCGCCAACGCCGAGCCGTCAATCAACATCGCTAGATCTAGCGCTAGAGAAAGAAACCTGATTCGATTTTTGATCAAGTGAAACCTAGAGGCCATGTTGAAACAAAAGCATCATCAGAGGAAATAGCAAAGGGAAATAAACGGAACACCTCATAGATTTTGCCTACTTTACAGTTTCCCTTGAATTTATTACTGGATCCCTTATACATAGAATCCTGCTATAACGGACATTTAGCTCCGGTCTCCTCCCTCTCGTTATAACAGGATTCCACTGTATTATTAATAATCTTTGTAGCTTACCACTTAACAGCAAGCTCTATGCGCTTTGCAATCTATATTATTAGTCAAGCAGCCCTGATAGCATTCTGAAACTACCTCATCTTTCTGGGAAGCACGTAGTGCAACCTCCCATTATTAAAGACTGTAAAACACCAACATTCAATGCACTGACTTTTCTTCTATTCTACTTTGGGGTCATCATATTAATCACTGTTGGAATTGCTTGTATTCTACACTCGTTTCGACAAAGTATTTAATTAAGGAAAGGCAGGGGGTGGAGGGCATCACAGTGTTGGCCTCTGTCTATGAGAGAACGTGACTAAATGATTAGGCTCTAGAGTCATTAGAACTCTACCCCCTATACAAGCACAAGAAGATAAGATCCATGGTCAAAAACATAAGAGTCCATCTCAATACCATATTATGATAGAAGGTGAGGGGGTCCCTTTTCTGAATTAATTAATTAACCAATAACTCAGAGCGCAGTGTATCAACCGATGTATACACCAAACTGGTCCTTCTTGGGGATACAGACAGGCATGTTCAATTCTTGGAACGTTCCAGTAACAATCAGTGGAAACCTGATATAACAGGGATGGAAGTTCTTTTATATCCGATCCCTGTTAAATCAGAAACGCAAGGAAAGTAAGCATTTGTGGACTAATCCAGCTGTACTTATTCATGGGTAGTTTCCCTAGCCAGAAGTACCCACAAACAGGGGTTTTGGCACCAACTTTCTCCTTGCCTCCTTAAACCACCTCAGAAGAGCTTGGTCCACAGCATCTGCATCGTGTAGTCTCATCTTCTTTCGATCCAGAGCAAACTTTCCATTGGAGTATGCTGCTACTATCTTTTCTCTATCCTTGATAATGGTGTGAATCGACCCTTGTGGAATGTCGAACTGACGACAAAGCTCTGCCAGAGCAGCTTGCTTTTTGTCAACAGCCTGGATTATTTCGTATATTTTGTCAATTGAAAGACATTTTCTCTTGCGCTTGACATCGTTGGTGGCCATAATGAAAGAAGTAGGCTTAGATCTAGGCCGACCGGTCGTCAACAGAGTGCGTTAAGCTTACATCTACACATGTACTGAGTACAGTCCATGCCGGCTTTAAGCACGGTCGACGGGAGAAAGCTTTAGTGTGCTTAAAGCCGAAGCGTGCTTGAGTGCGAAGTAGACATAATCCAGAGATTTTCATGAAGAAAATTTCCCGTGCTATTTCCCTTTGTTTGTAAATAGGCCTATAGCGATCCCGCAAAAGTGTGCACTGTTATTTAGACTTCCGCCATGGTAGTTTTTGTTCGCTTGTTTGTTTTTGTTTTGTGGTCGAATGGGAAATGAAAACTTAATTTAGACGGCCAGTCACGATACAGCACACTAGGTCTACACACTGCCTGTGCGTACCACTGCCCGCTGTGCCACTCATACCACCGCCTTCATCCCACCTCGCGCGTGATACGCAATCAGGATTAATGGATAGCGAGGGTCAAAAGTGAAATCGCAGCCAGCCTCCCTTTCTCGTCTCCCCGACTCTCTTTGTATTTTTTTTGGTCGTGTGTAGCTTTGCCCCAGGCCTAGGCTAGATCCTATGTCCGCGCGCGCGGCTGTGTGCATCTGCCTTCCTCTCCGCCCGTGTGAGTGTGTGTGTCCATCACTTGCGTTCTTTGTGTTTCTCTTGACACACTCCACTGCTGAGGTGTAGACTGTGTTCGAACTTCGATGGGTCATCATGAAAATATTGACTGTCTTGTAAATGAAGCGTGCTTGAAGCCGAAGTTACCGTGCTTAAAGGCGTGTAATTTATATAGCAAAAATTCGGTAAGAGCCGTTTAGCGTGCTTGAGTCCGAAACGTGCTTTAAGCCGGCGTGCTTAAAGCCGATACGGACTGTATTGTTGTTAGTGAACAGTCACAGTGTGGTGAGTGGTGTGGTGCATGCGTGTGTGCTTTGAACTGAGAAATGCGAAACAAACTCTGCGCATGTCCATATTTGGCCATATGGAAGGCCTGCGCACAACACATTGTGTGCTAGGTTTCAGGCTAGATCGAGGTCTGCAGGACACCGCGGCCCTCTCTCGCTTCACGCGCTGCGTGTGCTTGCAGTGGCTTGGCTTGCGTGGGCTTGCTCTATTACTGCGTTTCTCTTAGGGCTGGATTCTGCTCGGTTAATCGAAGGCTTGTAAAGCAGCGGAAGTCTTGCGCTAGAGTCTTGCGAGCAGGCTTGTGGTTTGATTTGCCTCCCGCTTGCTACCGGAGGGAACTTCCGGTGAGTTGTGACTCGCGGACAGTCCTGCTGTACTGTGTCGTGACGTCGCGAACTCTCGTGGCAGTGGGCTCAGTACATATTATAGATTCTCTGGTTATTTGCGCTGAGAGGCTTGCACCAAAAGTGCAAGATCGGTTGTTGTTTTTTCATAGTTCGGTTGTAAAAAACAAAAAGCTCTATTCAATGCACTTAAAAATTAATATTGGATCGGCTATTCTTATGATGTTAAGGCCTGTTTATTTTTAATGTGCACGAGCCAAGCGCTTCATCGTCGCACGCAAAAGACCTCAGTTCGATTCCCGTATGGGGATAAATTTTTACTGAGAACCTCCGTCTTTCTGCTGGGGCGTTGTTCCCTCTCAGCCCAGGTTGGCCCTGACATTGGGTTGAAGTAGGCCTAGCCCGTCTCCTAAATGTTCTGTATCAAAGCTACAGAGTGTCAAAAAAAATCAAAAGAGAGTCGGGGAGACGAGAAAGGGAGGCTGGCTGC
>NW_004797597.1:27905-29354 GCF_000002075.1 Aplysia californica
CTCTCTCTCTCTCTCTCTCTCTCTCTCTCTCTCTCTCTCACACACACACACAAACTTTTTACTCATTGTTAACGAGCCTTTGTCCCTGCTATAACCGGTTGGGCTCTGATGAGGCCCTGTTATTGCCGATAACTTTTAATAGAGACAAAGAGTAGGAAAAACGGGGATTTAAAAAATCCCTGTTATTAAAGGATCTCTGTTATTACCGGATCCCTGTTATTACCGGGCCTGTTATATAATATGGTTTCCACTGTATTTCCAACGGAAGGGTCGATTGCCTTTTTCTAGGCATTGCCCGACTGTCGTTGAGAGCGCTCACTGCAATTTTCTTCAAATATTATAATAAACCTGAAGTTCTCATATAACTTGCTTGCGACAACAGTGCGATTGAACAATTGGTTATAATCTTCGGCATTTATTTTACCCTTGAGTTGCGAATGCTGTAAAACGCTTACTACAATAACACTGAGAACTGTACTGAGATAGATCTGTATCGAGAATAGAGCGTGCAATGAAGTGACGAGATCAACCAGAAATAATAACACGAACGAATGTATCATTCGTCTCCATGACAACCGAGCAGCTTATACCTTTCAACCGTTTCAGCGGTTACCCTCGTCCTCCTGTCAAGCTACCTAGCAACGCCAATAAACACTGTGTAGTTAGAAAGTATACAATTTTGTGATGCGTATAAACAACATATATAGCGCTCTGTCCACATTTTCCCCCTCTACCTTCGTGAGCTTTATACTTCGATTGTTTCGGCGAATAAACAACTTCCTTCGTGTTTTTACAACACTTGCAACACAGCTCAGATAATTAATTAGGAGGCAGCTTCTACCCTGCCTGTCAGGGCCAACCCAGACTGAGAGGAATACAACGTGCCAGCAGAAAGACCGAGATACCCAATAAAAGGTATTCCCACAAGGTAATCGAACTCTGGTCTCCTGTGTGCGACGCAGGGTGCCTTACCACTACACCACAGGCGCAGTTTCTTTATCTCACAACAACACGACATCGTGCACTCACCAACAAACCAATGAGAGCAGTTTTGAGGGTAAGAGTGAACCTTTGCCTTCCATTTGGGGTTTTGATCTCTGACTTTGTTTGCACATCCTGGGTCTCTCCATTCTCCAGGTCACTGTACTTTCATGCTCGAAAAACGCTTTAAATTTGTTGTTTTAAGAAATGGGGACGGGTGAGGGGGGGGGGGGTAATTTTTTCTTCTACCCCTTTGCAACTCACGTTCCTCACAACGCAAGTAAAGATAAGAGTAAAACAGCACTGGCAGTGCTCACTCGTGGGGAAGAATGTATTATCATTTTTATTATTTTTTTCTAACTACCGTTTGAAGTAGGTATGTTACTGTGTGTTAGGTGTTAGTGTTAGCGTGCGTGGTGTGTGTGTGTGTATGTGTGTGTGTGTGTGTGTGTGTGTGTGTGTGTGTGT
>NW_004797597.1:29705-31082 GCF_000002075.1 Aplysia californica
GAGAGAGAGAGAGAGAGAGAGAGAGAGAGAGAGAGAGAGAGAGTACGCCTCTCAGACAACTAAGTGAGAAAAAACCCATCTTACTGAATTAATCGTTTTCAAGGTAAAGGTCCCCCCTCCTCATTTCCACGTGCATGATGTCATATGTGACCACTGCGCTATGTTACAACCCCCCACCCCCCTGAGTGTGGAGACATTAGAACCTACGTTGTAGGTCAAGTAGGCCTAAAATAGACTTTTATCGTTTTTAGTACATGTACATGAGCGTGAGCGAATTCATGACGAAGTTCTCGAAGTCGAAGAGAGGCTGGGAGAGGCGTGAAGAGGAGGGGAAAGAGACAAATTGAGCAATCCGCTATGAGGAGCATGAAGAAGAGAATCCTTGATCTGATGCCATTTCGCAATGTTCAGCGGTTTTTGTCTTTGATAGACTAATACTGATAGATAGATAGATTTTTTAAAGAAAAAAATTGTCCTTGCCCATTTATATGAAATTGATGCCATCTGATTATTAGAAAAAAGTGCGTGTGGTAGTGTCCAATAGTGTATTACTTGTATGTACATACTCTAAGGTATCGAATAAGCGTCCCTGCCCCTTTCACTAATTAATTTTCAGTTTTTTTGCTCACCCCCCTCTCCCCGCTCCTGTCCATACCTCCCGCCCCCGTTTATTATTTTCCAGCTTGCCACGACCGACGATCATGTTAAATATTATATATATCTAAAATCTAGATGTCTGAATACAACTTCTTTTCTTGTAAATGGCAAATTACCCTCAGTATTAGTATTAGTATCGGTACCGGGTTGGCAACCTCGATTTTTTGTGCATTTGAAAAACTTTTCTACTTTGGTTTATACTTTTTAATGAAATTGGTTTGTTCCTAAATGGGAAAAGTTGTCTGAGTATCTTACTAAAATCACCAAAATGTCATGACCTCTTGTACTTTCATTCACTGAAGGAGAAATAAAACAGATTTGTTCCTTCCAGTACAGGGGTATGAGGTTGAATGTGCCCCCCGTTCATTAATTAATTTTGGACCACTTGCCACCCCCTCCTCCCACCTTTTATTCGATACCTTTCAATGCTAAAATGTTATAACGTGTAACTGTTACAAATAGCAATTCAAGGATTATACATGTAAGTCAAGGATCTGAGAGCAATGATGATTTTAGAAATACATGTAATGGTGGTAGTTAGTGATGATGTGGGACTGAGTTTAAGTAAGGAATGTTAGCGTCAGTCCTACCTTCCTCTGCTTCAATGAGTCACGAGGTACGTGGGCATCTTTAATGTCACCGTGAAGTTACGAAATGGTGGGCACAGATAGATAGATAGATAGATAGATAGATAGATAGATAGATAGATAGATAGATAGA
>NW_004797597.1:31234-33262 GCF_000002075.1 Aplysia californica
GAGAGAGAGAGAGAGAGAGAGAGAGAGAGAGAGAAGCGGGGAGAGGAGGAGGGAACATGGAAATATGTAATCTGGATACAGTCTCGTCCAACATGAAATGATGACGTCAAAATATTATGCAGGATTCACACAGCCTTCTCTCGGCAGGCAAAAGAAAAAGCAATACGGGAGACGGAGATCTTTAGATATGGAGAGAAATTTTAAGTATACCTCTGAGGCCTGGCTTGGTCCATGGAACAAGTTGGCATTTTTTCTGAAGGCCAACACTTGATGACAAGCAGACCCATTCTATGATTAGTATTAACGTAATGTATATAAAGGAGAAAAGATGGTATAATGGGGCGGGGGTGGTGGTAGGGAAAAAAAGCATAATTAACTCATTAAGTACGTGCATTCTGGTAATCCAACAATGATGTTTTGGGGGACATTGAAAAAGAAGCCGAACTACGTTATTCACACTGATTTGTTTTATTCGATTTTATTTAGACCTAGATCTATATTGAATTTCAAAATGACAGGCTACCCTGGTGTTCCTAATTCGTATACATGGTATGATAGCTCGCAATTAGCCACAACATAGCCATTGGTATACTGATCGAACACATACAATGTGTCCGTTACATTCACAAAGAGTTCATTCACTTAGATGAATCGGGCCTGTGCTTTATTTCAAGGAGACTTCTACAGTATAGGCAAATAATAAGATGTCAATAAATAACAAACAATAATACACGATTTTAACGATAAAGCAACTATAGGAAATGACCACACATATTATTCTTATTTTTAAAAAACGACTTCATTTTTGTATGAGCGCTGGGCCTGGTAAATCTAGATGGCAAACATTATTCACATACAAAACATGATTTACACGCAATTTTAAATTGATTTCCTTTTTTTTTTCAAGCTCATGAAAACGTTCTCTTTATCTAGCTAGTTAATATAGAGTTCGACTTAAACCTGGACACGAATAGGGTGTGTTTTCCCTGGTTTTCCTACGCAAAAACACGTATGAATCACGTCGATTTTTAACTGATTTTATTTTTCAACATTGTCAGGGAGGATGAGTCTTTAATACATTATCCTATCATCTGCGTTTGTTGCCATTTTTGTGTCCAAAAGTTGCCTAAAGTTGTCACAAAAATGGCAAAAGTTGCCATTAATTTTCTAGCTTTCAAATCTATGTGACGACATATATATGACAATATGTTGATAGGGGTAACTGAATGTAAATACCAGAATTTCTTGTGCTCTGTTTTAAGCATCCAGAATATCATTTGTAGCCACACAGAGTGTAAAAACGTGAAAAATAAAGGTTTCACAACAGAATGAAATCAAAATTAGAACAGCATAATATCAACCACAAACATTAACAAATAAGAGCGGGTGTCCACCTATCTGAAGATTGGCTATTTTAACCCTAAACGTGTGTATTTTAAGAAAAAGTACAGAATATAAGCATGTTTATTATGGAGTCACACAAGGGGCCTGCCAGTGTCAGTATTCGGTTTTGGTGGAGGCACGCTGTAACATAACACATTTATCAATATTTTTTCGTAAGTGTTTTACGGTGCTCAAAACTGCATGAGGTCATATGAGCGCGCGGGGCACACATAATACATGTATTTTCAATTGGTAGGAATTTTTCCCGGGTGGCGGCCGAAGCCTAGTCTTATCAATTTTAGACCACCAAGGGATCTTTAACGTGCGCAACTTGCACACGAGCCCTCCGAGATGTTTCGCCCTTGCCAGAGAAGGCTAGGTCACACCAGGTGTAAATCTTTCTTACCAGAAGATCAGGGGTGTGGGAGAAAGACAGCAGTAAGAAGGAGCCAAGGAGTATCAGTAGAAAGGCTGCAGAAAGAGTCAGACGCCCAGAGAAGGTGGCAAAGGAGGTGAAAGGGGACCATTTTAGAGAACAAAATGTTTCGGTCCCTACCTGTATTCAATGAGAGCCCAACTCCTTAACCTCTAGGCCACGAGAGGCCCCATAACACAAACACACACACACACACACACACACACACA
>NW_004797597.1:33855-34886 GCF_000002075.1 Aplysia californica
GTAAAAATCGTTGCCGCGATTCGAGGACCCAAAAATGCCAAAATTCGCTGCCGCGATTCGCGGGTCGCAGCCGCGACAAACGCAGATGCTAGGTTATCGGGGTGGGTCATTCCACTTCAGAAGACCTTGAAACGAAAAAGAGTTTTACTAAAGTTACTTTTCTTACTTTATCTTTCTTTTTGTATCGTCTAATGTCGAGATGGGGTGCAATTAATTTTCCGACAAGGGCTAGGTGGATAGCTTCTGTTTTAGTATGCAGTTCTTTTGAAGGACCTCTTAATACCATCCAGACAAGTTTTATGAGAAGGAGCGCTGTACATAAATATTTGTTGTTCACTAATGATTTTTAAGTGGACGACCTGAGACTTCTTGCCGGTACATACTAATGAAGAGCGTCTGAGGAATAGACTAGTGCTATGTTTGTTGTTTTTTAAATAGTGAAATAGTATAGGCCTAGCACCCCTGTCAACACTAGTAGGTCATTTGAGAGGCGGGACTTCCGACTTTAACGTCCATCTCGGAAGGGACCCAGCCGAATTGGAAATTCGTGTAAAGAGCCTTTCCCAAAGCCACAAAGTCGGACCGAGCTGAGGCTCGAATTCCCGAACCAGCAATATGATCAAATATTTAAAATAAAAGGCTCAAACAGTGTCCACAATACGGGGTTTTTGTGGCAGCCAATAAAGCTCACTTTAGACTAGGGTTAAATGGGTTCTTTTCTTCTTCTTTAAAATAAGGCGTGCCCTGTTACTTTTTATTTTATTTTGAAGGTGATAGAGTGATTCATTCGCAAATGCTAGCAAGAAGAGGAATAATTACAATAACCTGATTTCGGAAGAATAAATGACGTCACACACGGGTTCTGGTACACATTCCGACAGGTTATCTCTGGGTGTGGATGATTTCCCTCATTTAAGAATTATAGATTTTATGCAGTGAGCTCGTATGAGTGAGGGAGCGGGTATATATTAGTAATAGAGAAGAAATAGATCGATGCATATACACACACAAGAATACCCCCCCCCCCCCCC
>NW_004797597.1:36330-37695 GCF_000002075.1 Aplysia californica
TATATATATATGGTAGGTAGAGCCATAGAACGTATAAAAAATACTTACTTGTGCGCCTAAGTCACAATTTGACTTCAGATGATATCTTTGAAGCAAAAACAAATGTTGCGGTGGTGCTCGGTGTGTTGTTTGTTGATACGGTGTCACCTGTGTGACTTTAGCAATAATGTAACATGTCACTCCTCAGTCGACACGATTAAGATCGACATTTTCTTCCTCAATAGAAGCAGCCCGCCTCCTATGTTATTTAAACTTTTTGGGTTGAGGTTATAACGTTTACAGTACTATTGTGACAGCCCTCCACCATACTGAGACCTGCAGGTTAAACTATATCGCCGCATGTGTAGAGATGGAGATAGTAGAATCATTGATCAGAACATTATACGCCTGTCTTTGAAATGCCATTACCCCTACAACTGCACCACATTATCACACACGGATCACTGTGGACCTCATGCCCTTTGTGTTTAATGTGATGATCCTAACCTCTATACTACAGACACCGTTCCTTGCAGATCAGAATCCCTTCCTTTGCAACGTGATGACCCTAACCATTACACCACATAGGCCTACTGGCCCCTGTAGATCTTACATCCTTCACTTGTAATGTGATGACCCTAATGACTACACCACAGGCACTGTTCCTTGCAGATCGAACCTCGTTCCTTTGTAATGTGATTACCCTCACCCCTACA
The DNA here is from genome assembly GCF_000002075.1 of Aplysia californica. NCBI lineage: Eukaryota > Metazoa > Mollusca > Gastropoda > Aplysiida > Aplysiidae > Aplysia > Aplysia californica. The sequence goes on from NW_004797597.1 coordinate 37,026, forward strand.
TCACAGAGACCGACTCTGATATTATCTCTCACACCTCCATTTATTGTAATGTGAACACCCTAACCTCTTCGCCATAGGTACCATGTAGCTCCCATACCCCTCACTTGCAATGTGATGACCCTAACCACAACACGTCATACACTGGTCAAAGTAGTTCTCAGGCACGTTACTTATAGTGGGACGACCCTACCTACTACACCATTAACACCACTCTTGTACAACTCCCCAAAACAATGCTGTAGAAACTAACGTTTTTCCACGGCTTCTTCCACACGGAATGGTAACGAAATTATTAGTTATCTTCTTCTCGGCAGTCTGGTTCAGGAAGTGATGCAATGGATACGCGAGTATGTGTGTGTGCGTGTGAGTTTGAGCCTGACAGCGGTGTGTAAAGTGAGTGAGTGAGCGGGCGTGCGTGCGTGAGTGAGTCGGACAGGGATGTGTATAGAGAGAAGGGGAGCCGTCACAGAGTGCGCGAGAGTCAATAAAATTAATAATATAGATGAACACAGTCTCTGTCACTCTCGTCAGCCCAGATCCTCATCTGACTAAATTTTGCCTGACCAGCGGCTTGGCTTCGTCTTGTGTGGATGTGGAAATAGATGAGGAGATTATCGTTGTCTCTGTTGTTGTTGACATGTACGTATAACACACACACACACACACACAC
>NW_004797597.1:38777-40583 GCF_000002075.1 Aplysia californica
GTGTGTTTGTGTGTGTGTGTGCGTGTGTGTGTGTGTGTGTGCGTGTGTGTGTGTATGTGTGTGTGTGCGTGTGTGTGTATGTGTTTGTGTATATGCGCGCGCGCGTGTGTGTGTGTATGTGTGCGTGTGTGTGCACGTGTGAATATTGTTCATACAAGTATTTATGTGGATTCTAAAGCACTAAGAGCTGTGTTTGTGGGCGCTATAGAAATGATCTGCATTAGTAGTAGTAGTAGTAGTAGTAGTAGTAGTAGTAGTAGTAGTAGTAGTAGTAGTAGTAGTAGTAGTAGTAGTAGTAGTAGTAATAGTAGTAGTAGTAGATCTACAGCCTCAGAGACTTTCTTTACAATAAAACGAGACCAGAAAGGATGGTGCAACACTGTTGCGTTTAACATATCAGTGTACTAACAGAGCCTCGAGAGGAACCCCTCTTTCATTTCAATGGTAAGAGTAAGATTGATAAGAATTTTGATAAATTAGATCCAGATCTATGTTTTGAAGATTAAGAGCCTGGTCTGATCAAAGTCTACCTTTCAGTTAATTGATATCAAATCTAACCACTGCAATTTTGCCTCGTCTTTGTGTTTAAATTACTTACTTAAACATAACAAAATCCAAGCTAGATCTACTAATCTAAGGTAATAATTTAACTCACTTGACAATGATATGACTCACTGACTTAAGATATTAAACAAAGTAATATAACAGTATCATCAACCATAATTATTTTTATGGGATGATGATGGATGGGAGCAGCCAAAGATAGGCTCGTATCTAAAATGCATAAAGTAAAGTATATGATATAGATATCTACGCTTATTATCGACTAAGGAAATCATAGTCAGAGTGCGCTTGGTGCTGAGCTTGCTATATGCACAGCGTACTATTAGGTGTTTTTTGAACATTTTCTATAGCTCGAATGAATTTAAACAACTCATCACTGCTTCTGTCAGGCAGATCAGTGATGTCTGTTTTTTTTAAAATAACATTATTTATTTTTAGCTTTAATATGTCTTATGGACACAAATAGTCACTCCGGTTTAAAAAAAATATAAATAAAGAGCTATCAGCAAGGTTCTGGGCCATGTGACGTTAAGGTTGACAAGCAGCTAGATCTTTTTCACAATGGGCAGGTTATTTCATTATCAAACAGTGTACTTTTTAATTTTTTGTTTATTTTTTTTGTTTTATTGAATGTAATCCAAAAACAAAACCAATAAAGGTTTTGGTTTCAGTTATCACTACACTGTGTAGAAAAACAAGTGACCAGGCTACAAAACAACTTTAAGTTCATTTTTTAAAATCTTTAGTGAGTCCAGAGTTGTCACATTTGTTTTATGAATGTCTAAAATTAGCCTTACTTAAAACAGCAATAGAAGGAGCTTTAGTTTAAGTGCTGTAAATCGTCTACTTTAGTTCTTAAAATCGATATAAACCAAAGTTTAATACATGCAGAAGAAAGCACTACTTATTTGGTATACTTTAAAAAAAACTGAACATAAGAATGAAAAATACAATTTCCTGTTCAAATGTCACAAGGGAGAGTTTAACTCGATTTTTAAAATACTAGTAGGTCTGCATGTATTCATCATTTGTTTGGCTGAATTTGCTTTATGAAGAGCTTTTGCCTCCCTACACCTAATGGTGTGGTTTGCTCTTTCGTTCCTATCAAACATCTATCGTCCTTATCTCCCCTTCTTTTTTATGTTTGTTACTCTCTTGTAACACTTCTAATCTTCTGGCGCTAATATGACCTTATGCAGTTGCGAGTGCCCTAAAACCTCTACTAAAACTAAACTAAACTTG
>NW_004797597.1:41730-43168 GCF_000002075.1 Aplysia californica
AAGAGAGAGAGAGAGAGAGAGAGAGAGAGAGAGAGAGAGAGGGGGGGATGAAAGATGAATCTTAAGGCCACCTGTGTTTGAATATCTGTACCATCCTTGATTGGTCGAGAGTTTTAATTGTCGCGTCTAAAAAAATTAAAAAGTTGGTGAGTTAACAATCTATGAGACTGGTTGCTTCTAACCAATCTATGAGAGCTAACCAGGTATGTATGGTCCACCATAACCAGAGGCGTCAAACTCAATCATTCAAGGGGCCAATCTCAAATTACATCTGAGGTTGCGGTACGAAATGGATAAACACTCATTGATATATATATAAAACGGACAAAAGTTACAACTTGTAACTGAACAACAAACCAAGGCGTGTAACAACTTTCGCTCTTAAGCCAATTTGTTGGAAGAGGATGTTTCGCATTTCTTTTTTTCTTCAACAAGTTCATTGTTAAGATTCTCAGGATAGACTACTTATGATTCTCTCGCTGGCCGGGTATAATTTCATTGTTCTCTTGGCGGGCAGGATGTGACCCTCAGAATGTGATTGGTGAGCGACATTTTTACTTACTGGGTCACAATTATTTTTATTTTTTAACACGACTGCATCATAATATATTCTTATTTTCTTATCGCAAAGAGCTCGAACAACAAGCAGTTTTATCTGAACACGTAATATCCCTTCATAATCTGAAAAAAGACGGTCATAAACAATAAGATAATATCTTCACCACATGGGAATTTTTCTTCTGCACACAGGGTCAAGGCCAATCATTACACGACAGCCACTGGATTGCCATATTATTATTACTTTTGCTTTAAAGCAGGTAAAGAATGCCCCACTTAAGATGCGAACCACAATCGCCCACTCTACGTTCCAGTGCAATGTAACTTTGGTGAAACTCGTGTCTTGGTGGTGCAGGCATACGTTTTCAAAGGCGAACAAAACAATACTTATCACTATCAGGGGAGGTAGAAATTAAAAATGGTATGTGTATTTGTGAAATGTGTATTGAGTTACTCCCCTTAAAATTTTGCCGCTTCCATTTTTTTTCTTACATTATGTAGGCAGGCGCGGTTCGTGCTGTGCCGTCCAAAATGTTTTAATGTTCTATGACGTAAAACACCCACAATAATAAAATAAAAGACGCCAGAGACAAACACTAGCCAAATATTATATCAAAGCAAGGCCCTCGCTGGCGCCGTACCTGTCATTTCTATTCTATAGCGCCGTAAAACATCTATTACAATGCCATGCCTAAGTTCATGCGCTGTATCTAAACATAACAGGATAGTCAACAGTGGAAACCTGACCTATGAATCGCTCTTTGGGATAACCCAAGCGATGACGACACTTGTAGAGAGTTTGACGGTACATTAATATTAATAAGACGGCACATCTCAAATGTACTCCTACCGAATAGCGCCGAAACATAGCCCACAGTAG
>NW_004797597.1:43268-44666 GCF_000002075.1 Aplysia californica
CATGCACACACATACACACAGAGACAATTTATTCTCCTGTGTACTTTGGAATGGTGTATATTATGGAATTTCTGTTCAACGCTATTAACCAATCGAAGATTGCGCTGCCCGTTTTATCGATCGTAAAATTCTAACATTCTTGTAAACTCTTCAGTTTAATATGTTAATGTTAATTTTAATTTCAATTGTAATTTTCATATTTTTACACTTTTGAAAATCTAATAATATGTGAATGCCCCTTGATGTGAGTAAAAAAAAAAAAGATGGAAATTTTTAAAAAAAGTTCAAAAATATAGAATAAAGTAATGTACTTTGTGAACTTTGAGTTTGATACCTTGCACTGTATCTTTCTTGTGAGCTTTTCAGTTTCATACGTTAATTTTAATTTTAATATTAATGTTTATATTTTTACACTTTTGAAAATATGTGAATGTTCCTTGGTGTGAGTAAAAGAATATAGATGGAAGTGAATTTTAAAAAAAATATATTTAAAAAATATAAAACATTAACGCACTATCTTCAGACTGCCGTGCAAAAAATTATTATACGATCGTTAAAACGCGCGGCGCGACCTTCAGATTGGCGCGCAATTGTACGATCGTTAAAATGCGCAGCGCAAGATTGCGCCGATCGGTAAATAGCGCGGAACATCTCTCGACTTTGTTTTTATTTTTTATTTCTGCTTTCTTCCTTGTCTTTGACATTTGTCCAAGTGTTCCGTCTTCTTTTAGTTTTAGTAAGAGTTTTACGGCACTTGCAACACAATAAGGTCATATAAGTGCCGGTTCCGTCTTCGAAGTGAGCGAATGTCTATTTTTGTTCTAAGTAGTGCTGCAAACTCATAAGCATAGAGGCAATCTTTTTTCTGACATTCTTCAGTATCTCAGTTGTGAAGGGGTTACAAGCTGTATCCTGCTCAATAGTATACCTCAGGTGAACATCTTCGCTCAGGTGTATAAAAGTGGGAGATTGGGGGACATCATCTTTGTTTCTGCATGTTTGTCTCGCTTTTTATTTGCTCCAAATTAGAGTTATAGTGTCAATGTGCTTCTCTAACTCAATAAAAGAAGTAAAACTGATCGAAACGGTGGCTTTAGTGTATTATTTCTGCTTTCTTCTACCTTAACCACCAACTTTGACCTTCACAGAATCACTCAGGTGAGCATCATTCTTTGCCGAGGTGCTTATTGAGCTAATGATTCATGAAAAGTGCCTCTGCTTTAATCTCCTTTAGGACTAGTAGGTCTCGATCTCATGCCACAAGGCAGCATGGTACCCCAAGAGCAGTGTACCTGCACGAGCCAGTGGTAGTGGACAAAACACCTGATTACGTCAGAGATGTCCAAAGACGTTGCCAGAGTTCTGTAAGGCAAACGGTACAGAGTAAATAGAATCTCT
>NW_004797597.1:45398-50153 GCF_000002075.1 Aplysia californica
ATCATCATCATCATCATCATCATCATCATCATCATCATCATCATCATCATCATCATCATCATCATCATCATCGTCATCATCATCATCATCGATTGTATGCTACAAGATGCGTTACTCTTGAAATGCTAAAAGAAATTACATTGTACTACTTTTTTAAAAAAACTGTTGGTGGTTTGAAGGACAACCCCTCAAGTATTTCAATTTCTTTCTGTCTCATAAAAAAATGCAGTAACAAGTAAAACAAAGCGCTCTCTCGGTTTTAGTTTTAATAGAGGTTTTACGGTGGGTGCTCGCAACTGCATAAGGTCCTATGAGCGCCAAGGAGTGGATGTCAGCAGAGAAGTCCTTACAGGGAATCGGGCTTACTCTGATCACCTCTCTAGTTTCAACAGCACAAAGTCTGGTTCGACTATCAAGGCACCCCGGAAATGGCGGGTCTCAAGAGTGTGACAAACATACAAAAGAAGTAGAGAAAAATGACTTTAGTAAGGAACACCAGCAAAATCTATACCATATCTTCGTGGATTTTAAAAAGGCCTTTGACGGGGTCTGGTATGTAGCTTTATGGGCAACCATGAGGAAATACAACATCAACGCCAACCTGATGAACGTCATACAACAACTATAATATGACAAGGCCTCCAGCGCAGCCTACCTTAACGGCAGCATAGGGGACTGGTTCAGGACAAATGGTCGGGGTGAGACAAGGCCGTTTACTCTCTCCCACTATCTTCAACATCTTCCTAGAACAATATCATGACTGACACACTGGAAGACCACAATGGAAAAATCAGTATTGGAGGCAGAACAATCACAAACTTGCGTTTTGTCGATGACATCGATTGATTAGCAGGAGGAGTACAGGAGCTCGCCACACTGATGAAACGGCAGGACACAACCTCAGCGGCATACGTCATAGACATCAATGTTGAGAAAACCAAGCTAATGACCAATAGTACCAATTTCATCAACGCGGACATCAAAGTCAGAGGCGAGAAACTTGAAACCGTCAACAGCTTGAAGTACCTTGGATCAATCGTCTCAGCTGCGCTGTCAAAACTGAAGCCTATTTGGAAGGACAGAACATCACGTTCAACTCGAAGATCAGACTAATGCGCTCACTGGTCATCTCAATATTTTATAGGCCTGTGAGTTGTGGATACTCACAGCCGAATTGGAGAAAAGGATTCAGACAACATAGATGAGATGTAACCGCTGACTCCTTGACATCTCATACAAAGACCACATTTCAAATTCTGAGGTACGGAACAGAATCACAGACGCAGTGGGACAGCATGAAGATCTACTGGCCAGAGCAAAGAGACGAAAATTAATATGGCATGGGCATATCACAAGATCCACAGGACTTGCCAAAACAATCCTACAAGGAACCGTACAAGGAAAGGGAAAAAGAGGAAGGCAGAAAAGGAGATGGGAGGGCTATTATTATAATTATAGTTATTATTATTATTATTATCAATGTACCCGGATTATTGGGGAGGAGGGGGTATATTAGGGATTTAACAATCTTGTAGCATGCAAACAATCTCTGGTAACATTAAACGTTAGACCTCCATCCCGAAGTGTCAGGATCTAAAAAATGTACGAAATGTCTTCACTATCAGTCAGGCTGCTTGCTGCGTTGCCGCTATGACGTCATGCATGAAGACATATTCAACATATATTTCAACAATGGGAAGGCGAAATTTACCCATTTGCCTAATCTTTGTTGTTAACTTATAGCAGCAAAGCTTACATTTTGAAAATGAATCAAATGAAGAGTCTTGGTAAAACTTTGCATCTGTTAGTCTTGTCTGTTTGTTAGTGTTTGAGCGTCAAGTCCGCTGCTTGCTCTGTATTATGCTTCCAAGGAAGCCGAGAATGTTTTTGAGTGGCCTAGGGTCTGCGGGGAGTAATAATGATATAGTGGAAAGCGCGTAGAGCATGGTGTTGAGAGAGGATATGCGATATACAAATACTATTTATTATCATCACTCAGTTCAATAAAGACCTACAAGGCCTCAGCATAAACAGACGACTTGTTTGACCTGAGACTTTTTCGTCTCCACAGGTTGCGGCTTGATTTCTATTGTGAAAGACGTTCTGCGCATGCCCACTTTGATCACGTGCTCCGTGAGTCTCTGTATGATGGCCAGAGTCATGATGTCATCATCCGGGTAACACTCCATATATGGAATGCCTAGACTCTCGGCAAGCTGAGAGGGAAAAAGAATTTGTTTTAATGAACTTAAATGATGATGATAATAATAATAATAATAATAATAATAATAATAATAATAATAATAACAACAACAACAACAACAGAAGAATAAAAATAATAAGAATGACAAGAATACTAATAAGAATAATAATTATTATACTGGTAATATTATTATTATTAATAATAATAATAATAATAATAATAATAATAATAATAATAAAAATAATAAGCCTAATTTTGTCTGCTGCACAACAAAGACTGATGTCTGTTTCTCTGCCTAGATCAGCTCGGTATTAACCAAGTAGTGCTTACGTCATGTCTGTATGGAGTCGGTCAGCGGTCAACAGAGGTACACAATATTACGAAGGTAGCCCAGAAAGTGATGGAAGTTGTCACCTGGCGGCTAAGATATTGAACTCCCTCATAAAAGCAGTACACATAATTGATTCATAAAATGTCCACTCCGAAACAACTCAGAGTTTCACGTGATGTCTGGGGGGGGGGGTATTTGTTGTCACCATTGCCAGTCATCAAGTTTCACGTCTTTACTCTAACAATACAGTAGTCTGCTTAAATGGAACATTGTTTATACAGAAACAGGGTACACCAAAATAAAATAGAAACTCTGGGGTTTTTTCCGTCTCTAAATTTGAGCTATCTCTCTAAATAGAAAACATGGCTAACTGAAGGAAAATATGTCAGTGTCGCAGATTTCAGTTTAAGCGGATTCCATTCCCCCCACCAGAGCAGTGCCACTGACTGAAGTGTCTTTAGACCAGGGCTCCCCATTCCGCACAGATGTGCGTATATTATGCATTAAACCTGCAGATTATCCCGTTTAACTTTAAGTTTTGGTAGTGCGTGAGACAGTGAGTGTTATGCTTTAAGATTTCATTTTGGGGGTTTGCATACGCTTTAAAACGTAGGTGGTGTGCGTCGGGCAAGCATCATTTTCCCCCCTTCTCTATCCGGGAGCCTAGTCAATGATTTGACCCACACACATACACGGCAGTCACCTTTTTCTGTGTCAGAAGCTCTGAAGAATTTGGAATCAATTTATTTTCTGTGTGTATTACAGTCGGAATTGACCCATTTTGGTTTGTCAACTTTATTTCATTTTTGATTGTGAGTTAAATGTTTATCTGCAGAAATTCTTACTACATATATATATGTATAAAATTAGGCCTGTTGATGGCCTGTGCTCCACTAGGAGTTAAAAAAGGCAAGAGAGAGATATATATGTATAAAATTAGGAGGTAATGACTTTTGAGGATTAGTTTGTCAGACATGGACAAAAAAACCAACAACCCTTTACTAAAACAAGGGTTTAAATACCCCATAGAATAGAATACCAAAGGGTGAAGGAATCTCTTAAGTTGACCTGAAAAGGGGAGCCCTGCTTTAGGCCATTCCCAAAGGGGGGATATTAACATGTTCTTATGCACAGTAGAATTATAAATGGGCTGATTTATAACTGTCATGTTCATACTGTGCCGGAATAACATATAGGGGGAACTGCCGATGTTTCTTTGCTCTTCCTTTCTATCTTCATTTTCCCTCTACTTTTTTGTATGTTTGTCGCTCTCTTGTGAACTGCTATTTCTGGGGTGCCTTGATAGTCCAAGCAGACTTTGTGCTGTTGAGGCTAGAGAGGTGAGCTGAGTAAGCCTGATTCCCCGTATGGACTTTTCTGTTGACATCCACCCCTTGGGGCTCATATGACCTTATGCAGTTGCGAGGGCTGTAAAACCTTACTAAAACTAAAACTAAAGTTAACAGATTCCACTGTATTTGAAAAATTTTAACCTCTTGTTCATCTGAGACTGTGAGTAAAATTTTTGTGTTCATACTTTTTCGTACATTTATACTCTGCTTTTCAGAAATTCAAATGGATGAAGTCAGTGAAGCTGAGATGGAAAAGTTTCAGGACAATAAACAAGAGATGGATAAATACCTGGGCCCTTATCCTTATGAGAGGTTTGTGACTATTGCTTTTTGACAGTACTCTAAGTTGCTGGTAACTCATAACAGTGGCAGTAGTATGCTCTATGACTTAGAAAAGTGGCAATAGCATCTTCATGCCAATATATCTGTGTAGTGCAGAATATAACCCAGTGCAATGGCAGTTGTAAGTTCATACCAATGTCTGTCTAGCAAAGAATATGACTTAATACAGTGGCAGGAGCACATTCGTGCCAATGTCTGTCTAGCAAAGAATATAACCCAGTGCAGCGGCAGTCGTTTATTCATGCCAGTGCCTGGCTCACAAGAAGCATCTCCTATAGATAGTCGCACAGATAATTCGGTGCCAGCCCACTTGATGGTCTCCCGCAATGTTTCTGTTCTACTTAATGGTCTACCATCAGACCTGTCTGACAACTGTTCTGCAGGGTGGTCTTTTAGTCTACTACAATTTACCAATATTTCTCTGGGACATAATTTATACAGGCTTAGGACTGACACTAACTGTATTAAAAATGTTTTAGTGGTTGCAATTTGTCTGGATGGTCGGGTGAGGGAAAGCTGCCCCCCCC
>NW_004797597.1:50253-51915 GCF_000002075.1 Aplysia californica
CCCCCCTTTCAAATGAAAGATAAATAAATAAATAACGTTTACTTTGAAGGCCCTCTCCGGTGTGACCGTCCTGTTCCCCAGGTGTGACGTGGAGCCCACCAGTAGAGTGGCCACGTACTCTGTGGAGTATTTGCTCAAGTCCTGGTGCCTGTGGGGATCAGCAAGTAAAACATTAATTTCAGCATAAATAAGCCAAAAGAAGCCAAACAAACAAAACCAAACAAACAAAAACTAAAAAAAAAAGAAAACAAAAAACGAAAACAAAAACAAAATAAAAGCAAAACACAACAACAACAACAACAAAAAACAAAAAACCAAAGCAACTGATTACGCACAACAGGCACACAACACCGGTGTTTGTGTTGTGGTGGTAGTGAAGGGCTTCACTGTTACAGTGAGAAGATGTGAGGGTGTTTTTTTCTCGTGAGGGGAAGTTGTTTTTGTTGTTTAGGTTTTTTTGTGCTTTAAAAAAAAAAGAATATTATCTCCATCTGTCTTCTGGAATGTTGTTTCACGCCTCATGATCTAAAGTGCATCGATCGATGGAGCGTACGTAAAACATTTATAATTGATTAATAAGATAAACAAAACGATTGACAACATAGCCAGTACCAACTTGTGTGCCCAGTTAATGTACTGCTGGTTAAGACCACTTTTTGGGGTGTGTCCTATGAACCCGGAGAGCGTGTACCATGTACAGGTATTGATGTTGGTATGTTGACATTTCGTACAGGTTAACGCACCCTCGCAAAATCAAATGAACTATTGTACCCTTGCCTGACCCCAAAATTACAAGTGTCAGACTCTACTATCTAATTGGATAAGTTCTGTCGAAGGAGGACTTTAAATTCGGGAGTTCCACGCCTTTGAAAACATGATAATAAATAGTATGTAATTTGTATTGCGCAAATTCCCGCTTTATAGCAAGCTCTATGCACTTTAGAATCTATCGTTTCCCCAGCATACCTGATAGTATTCTGGAGCAGGGTGTAAAAAGTGTAAAGGTTGTTTTTTTTGGTGTTATAGTAAGGGGTAGCGTTACAGGGATGGAACAGACGTTAATCCTTCACTGCCATACCCGAGAACTGAGAAATGCCTGAGCAGGTCCAGGAGTAAAGGCGCTTTCCTGCATTTCACAAATCTCAGTTTAAGGGCATACGCATTCATTAAGTGTTATTTTTTGTTTGAATTAAGATGTTTTAACATCGTTGTCCCCTCTCAACCGTCAACACTGTCGACCACACAATGTAAGCGACTTAGTGAGCTGATCGCACAGAGAAAACCTTCAAGTTTGCAAAACGCTGCCCTACCCTTCACACTCTCAAACTCTTTAAAAATAATTCCCAAAGCCTCTTGAACTTGGTGGACAAAGTCTAGAGTCAAGAGAAACTGATTACCTACATTGAGTGCTTAAAGAAAACAAGAACATTTAAATGCAGAAATAAGGCCAGTAAGTGAAAAGCTGACCAGACGCTTATAGTAAATTATTATTGCTTATTATTATTATTATTATTGTCTCAACACGTCGTGTCTTAGGATGTGTCGCAAAAAGTAGTCAATTGGAATTACGCTCCTGTGATTAGGCATGACTTATGCAAATGATCAAAATGATGGGTGGAAGCAGGGTGTAAAGGATTTATTTGGCATGGTGAGGAGTATAAC
>NW_004797597.1:53133-54835 GCF_000002075.1 Aplysia californica
TCGCCCTTTGCGGTCATGAAAAGGGTGATTTGTCGGGGAACAGAGGTATTTTTCGCTAACGCTATGCAGACTCTTCGACATTTTTTGCCCACTCTACAAAATGCATCTGCGTTTGTCACCGGAATATTCCATGGCCGTCTGAAACAAGGTGGAATTTACAGTCTCGACTAATTAGCGCAGTCTTCATTTGAAAAGGAGAGATCCAGCTCTGTCTTGAAGAAATTCAGTCTGAGCACTGGGATGATAATTCCATCCATAATAGTATCCTGAATGTATTAAAGAGCGAAACATGTTCTCTTCTTTTTGCACTTTTTCAACAAAGTGTACACGCGCGTTGACGCTGTTTATGGGATCCTCTAACACAGAAGTACAAGGCCCATAGCAGCGTAACAACTTCTAGACACGTTTGAAGTCGCTGTTGATGAAATTAGAAACAGTATGCGTGTTTCATCAACAAGACAGGCCACAGAGAAACACGCTTCCAAGAGACGCAGACATTACAACACCAACGAAATGGCTGCAAAGCAGGCCTGTGACATAATAGTTACTCAAATTGTGACAGCTCAACGCACTCTCAATCTGCGATTTCTCCAAATTCCAGGACTATCAAAAGTCGTTTCCAACAGTTCTTTTAGGATCGTTTACAGAAATATTACTGTTTTGTTTAAAATCAAATTACAAACAGAATTAGTATTACACTGCAATGAAATGTGTAAATCTGCTCGGTGTCGTATAATCCAGGGCCTTTATTAACTCTGAAGGACAACAAATTCGAGACAACATTTAGGGAAGTATGCAAAATACCAGAAATCGTACTGACGTTTATGTCGATCCACAAGGACATCATTGACAGCTTGCCCAACTTCGTCAACAGAATAATGGACACTTTTGCTACAGCAAAAGAACGAAAGGAAAATTTCTTCTTCAAATATATTTTCTCAAAATAGGTAGAATGAATAAAACATCTAATTTACATGCCCTTGACTATCTTCAACCTGCTTTAACCTAATTGTGCACGCCCGCTTTTTAGATCCACGAGCCGCCCCTGATATCAAATCACAAAGAACTATGCACTTTTACAACTGCAAATTGAAACAGATTCATGTAACACAAAAAATGGAAGTTCGCTTTTATTTCGTAGCCCATTCAGAGAGCCCGAGATATGCTGGCTGTAAACAGGTTGACAAGCAGTGACCTATCGTATAACAGAAACAAAAGCAGTCTCTTACCAGATGACAATGTTGTTGAACGTTTCCTCCCGTGTGACGTCAAACATAAGAAGACAACCATGCACTCCTCGATAGTATGATGACGTCAAGCTTCGATAACGTTCTTGACCTGAATATGAAATAAATGTCAACAACATCTTTGGTGTTTAAAGAGACAAAGAGAAGAGACAAAGAGACAGAGGAAGAGATTAAAAGGGGAAAAAAATGTTTCTCCATGATGTATGAAATGGACAAAAAATGCAATTTGAAAAGGAAAAATTGTAATTTGAAGAAACAAGAAAACTAATATGTAAACCATTCACATGCTTGCAACTTCCGACTATAAAGACTTAAGACTAAAGAGTAAACATGTCAATCATCGAAACATCACGTGTGCTGTTGCAACCACAGTATATTCAACAATTTAAAGAATTAATTTATAACTCTCTGGTAGCTTCGTTTTTTAAAAGATGAGTTGAAAAGTCACCCCTCCC
>NW_004797597.1:57548-63303 GCF_000002075.1 Aplysia californica
GAGAGAGAGAGAGAGAGAGAGAGAGAGAGAGAGAGAGAGAGAGAGAGAGAGAGAGAGAGAGAGGGGGTACGTTGTGAAACGTCAAAGCAATGTGCCAGGATATGCACAATAAAGATGCACCTTATCTTATCTTATCTTCTCCTATCTTCTCTTATCTTCTCTTGCTTACTTACTAACTTACTTTTTAAAAACTTTTCCTTTGTTCTTACTCTTCTTTCATTCTCTTCATTTTTCTGGCATTCATTCATTACTTCGTTCTATTGGCTCGCCCTCCTTCCATTCTTTTACGTTTTTATTTGCAGCAAACTACCAGTACTCACTTTGACAAGGAGTGAAGAAGACTGGTCTTCCCAACGTTGAAATCTCCCAGCAGAATGACCTTGACCGCGACGTCGAAGCTCTCCGGCCGGATGAGGTCACTAGGGGGCGGTGGAAGTCTGTTCCTCCGCCGTGGAGGAAAGGTCAAGGACATGGACGTGTCACTTATTCCAGTCACCGAAGAGTACGAGTTGGCCAATGGAGAACATCCCAACTTAGGAGGCGAAACACAACCGGTCTTTCGTTGGGGGAACGATGAGGGGGAAGATGGTGATTTGTGGAGCGATGTGGAGAAGTGGAGGGGCGGAGACAACAACTGCATTGGCTGAAGCTCCGCCTTTATGGGTGACGAGATGGGGGATAACTGTGGCGAGTTGGGGAAGAGGAAAGCCGTAGAATCTAGTCTCGACAATGGGGACTCTGGGGATTTGGTGGGCGAAGAACTAAGAGATACGGACGAAAAGGGAAAATCTCGTGGAGTAGAAGGAACAGCAAGTCGATGGCATCTCGGTTTAGGGGAGGGACTTTGCTCTCCGATTTGCCATTGTTGATTGAGACGATTTAATTTCGTATGACTGTAAAAAACCTCATCACTATCTGTGCTCGCTTCATTGTACTTACTGTAAATATCGAGGTCTTTCTCCTTGTCAACTTCGGCGAATTCACTGTCTACTGATTCAAAAACCCTGCTAGAGCTGTTGTTTCGCGCATCGATGTCATCACCTGAGATCTCACCAGGTTTGAAGTCACAGTAATCGAGTCTTTCTTTGAAGTCTTCATCGCCACTGCAGCTGATGTCGTTGTGGTTGCTGCTGAGTGCGGAGATGTCTTTGAGCTCCACAGGCTCTCTCATCTCCTCAATGTTGCTGAGAGGTTCCATGCACGTTGTTTTCGCTCAGCTCTTTCTCTCACAACTGAAGAGATCCAAACACAAATAAAAGAAGTTGCATTCCCCTGCTTATCCAGTGCATGCAGGTGTTGAATATTAAATCCATTAATATCGAATCTGTAGATATTTTGGTTCACGAACGAAGGCGCCTCCCACGTCAACAATGCGGTGGTATGCCCATAGTATTCAAGTTTATCTAATATCAATTTTGAAATCTAAGGCACCCGTTTTAGCAAAGGCACAACATTCCTGCAGTGCGTTGTGCAGCTTGTAATTCTGAGGCTTGGTGATGCCGTTGGGTTTTGTTATTGTTGTAGTAGTTGTTGTTGTTGTTGTTATTGTTTTGATAGGCTACGGGCTTTCCATTTTGAATAGTGAACAGAACCAAGTAACTCAGAAAACACACCCACTGATCTTTCCTCCAAATGTAAAACCAGTCAGTCTGCTCAAAATGTGCAGCTCACAGTTCAGCTCGTTTATTAACAAGCCGAACTGGAGATCTTGCACGACAGTGTCAGGGCCAACTCAAAGTGAAAAATGAAATGCAAATTCTATTGCGCGATGTAGAATATCAAGCCATGTGAAGCTGACATTAAGCTGGAAATGCAAATCTCTCCCCTCCCACAAACTGTTTCTAAATTTGAACGTAATTAAAGCTGTATGTTACTGCATCTAACGTCATGAATATTCACATCAGCTGACAGAGATAAGATGTTTCAAAGATTACGACGAGGGTGGGGTTAGTCCTCGAACCCCTGTTAGATTTCACTATTGCCAACAATTTTTGGCCCAGTCTTAGCCCTGCGCTCTCCTCTGTCAGATAATACGTCACCTCCAGAAACAGTTTTGGGCTTTTCCTCAGGATGCATACAAATATTAGTTATACGCCGGCTGATTGCAAAGCTCTCTTCCACGTTTTAATTAGAGATCCTCATTAAAAATACAAATATCCGGGAAGAAAAATCAAGATACCACGCTGTGTTGACTTTTGTTCTTTTGGAGACGCTTGAAAGTTTCATACTGTATTGAGTCATTAGAAATAACATGAGAATGATTTTGCTTTCAATCAGCCTTAGGAAAAGTCAGGTTATTCAAGTATTCTGACAAATACCAGCTATGAAACTCTTCTGTTGTTTGTAGTATTATCTTTTTTAAAAAGTGTGCCAAGTATCGAAAAAAAAACCCAACTAAACAAACACACAGAAACAATTCTGGACGACCAGATGTTTTTGTGTCCTGTTTTTTTTTTCAGGTGAATGTGTACGGGTCAATTGTAGAGACTATTGCTTTCCAAGTCCACGGGTTCACCACGGTATTAAATACATCATAGAGTCCTGAGGATGATGGCCATTAAATACACTTCCGTTATCCTAGAACACAAGACAGAGCTAATTGCGTCTTAGTTGTCTAGCGAAAAAAAAAATGAAGTCCAAGTAAGGATTATCAAAAGGAAAGAGTCTCTTGAGAAGTGTTAGAATCTTACAACACACTTTGCGTCTATTAATAAGCAGTCTTCTTTGCAATCATTCAGGGGTTTAAAAGTCACTGTTGATGACATCACTGGTCTGCTGTCTCAGTTTTATTTTCTACGTCCAACACAACACATCTCTGAAAACTGAGTTAGAATTCCGGTACCAATTTAGAGAGTTCACATTAGCGTGATGCTGCGGCGTGTCACTATACAACCAAGAACTTCCTGTTCCATTTCTTCGTTCCATCCTTTGATTTGAAATACCATCCTTCAATTTGAAATTTCCAACCAATGTCAGCTAAAAACAGTTATCACTCGCTTTGATGATTTAACTTTTTTCTGTCCTCTGGCTGTTTCCTTGACGGTACACGCTCGCAAAAAAACGCCTTTGATGATATCCTAAAAGTTGTCTATGCTTCAACACACTACAACACTGGTAAGATGGTGTCGTCGGCTGTGCAGAGACGTGAATACAGCCACGACTACCACCCTACCACACGCTCATCTGACTCTCATGAATATTAAACAGAGCCTCGTGCATTCCTCCAGCGCACATTGCTTCGGGAAATAAACGCTTTGGCTCCTTTTCTTAAGATGTATCGATGGGATGTTTAACGATGTCCATTGGTCCAGATACCTGCGATGCTTTCTTTCAGTCTACGAGTAACTCGCTTTATGGGAATTGTCGGTTATTCGGAGCTTTGTGTGTGTGTGTGGCTTTTTGTTTTATTTGTTTTGCTTTGTCGAGGTCTTTTTCTTCTTTTTTTTCCTTCTTTTCTTTTTTTCTTCGTGCGGAGAAAAACTATCTCAGTTAGAAAATATCAAGGTGAAGGCCGGGTGGAACTTGTAGAAGGGTCACAGCGAAAGATGTACAGAAACGTGAAAAGAATTGAGAAATTGTCAAGAAGTTAACCCAATAAAAGAAAATGTCGTAGTGATTTCAGGGACATATACCTTGATCCAAATGTGAGAACGGCATTAATATTTAGGCTTAACGCAACTTTCAACACTGTTCTGTTGGGATTTTTAAGAGGCAGGAACTCCGAATTTATCGTCCATATTCGACAGGATTGAGCCAAAATCAGACGGAAGCCTTGAAACTATCCCATTATTCTCTATTAGTTGATTCTTATGTTGCATCAACTGTTTTGGGTTCTGCCCTCGATCATTGTCATTAAGAAAATCATATTATAATCAAGTTTCACAAATTCACTGCAGCAAGACAATAATAAAGTTTCTCTTAGAAGCGTCTGGGAAGATAAATAGCGCCTTTACAGAGTAACCATCACATCTTTCAAGTCAGTTTGGATAGATTTTCATTTTAGCAGTTGGGACTGGGGACAGCGCATAAAGTTGTACTTCGAGATAGCATTTCATAAACTGAGATACTTTTTGTATCAGTACAACACAGAGACCACCTTGAAGGAAAAACAGTTAGCCAGTATACAAATTATCATCACCATCATTGCCTATCTCACCTTGCACTAGGATAGAGGCCACAAACAAACACTTTCTACCTTTGTCTATCCTAGGCTAGCCTCTTGATGTTATTCCATGTCTTCCCACTTTTCTGTACATCAATATCTGTGATTCTTCTCCTGGTTCCACACGATCTTCCCCTTGATCTTTTACACTGTGGATTCCAATCCAACACTTTTCTTTGTTATGCAGCTGCCTTACTTCCTGAGAGTATGTCCACTCTATCGCCACCGCCTTCTTCCTACCTCATTTCTGACTGGGATATGTCTTATGTTCCTTAACACCTCCTCGTCGGAGAGACTGTCTGTTCATCTGATCCTCAGTAACCATCTTAGATGCGTTCCGTGTCTAACATACATACAACAGGACTGACTTCACATTTGAATTGAAAATCGTCAGCTTTGTTTTAAGTGAGATATCCCTAGTATTCCACATCCTATTCAAAGATTTGAAAGCAGTTTTTGCCTTTCCAATGCAGGACTTTTATTTCAGCACCTGTTCCTCCCTCTCTGATAATGATACTCCCAAGATAGCAGAAGGATTTAATGTCTTCTAGCGCCTTTCCTTCGGTTGTGGCCTTGTGCCTTCCCTTCGGTTGTGGCCTTGTGCCTTCCCTTCGGTTGTGGCCTTGTGCCTTTCCTTCGGTTGTGGCCTTGTGCCTTCCCTTCGGTTGTGGCCTTCTCGTTTCGTTTTGCATCTGTTTTCGGAACCTTTGACTTTCCGGGGTGGATCCTCAATCCAACAGACTCTGTAGGCTATTTAAAACTGAAGTATGTGCTTGCATCTGTTCCTAGGTGTGCAACAAAAACGCCAAGTCATCAGCAAAATCCAGATTGTCCAATTGTGTCCATGGGGTCCAGTGTATAGAATTTCTGTGTCCAATTGACTGCCAATACGCAAATAACCCAGAAGTAATCTCTTAGAATAGTATCGTAAGCGGGTAGTTGTCTATGAGTAAATAATTTTCCTGTTGCGTTTTTTTCTTCTAAAATTTTGTCTTGATCTCCACAAGTGAAGAAATGTCCATTGTACTGCAAATACCAACTCTAATGCAAACTTCTGTCTTTAAGTGGATTGTGCCGGTGTTTTTACGCCCCCTTGGGACTTCGGCTTGCGACGGCGAAGCACAACCTAACAATCACACCACATTGCAAACTTAAACGTTAAAGTTAATTTCACCACCCCCCAGCCATTATTTAGATGTTTTACGGGTCTTCTGTGCGTATCACCACAACTGCCCAAATAAACGTGGTTTTACAGATTTTGTAGGCCGTGGAAAAGCGGCGTAAGTCAAGTAAGTTCTGAATGAAAAGCTCAAAGATTTCTTTCACCCACACAGGCATCCATGATGTAGCGATTAGGCGGTTCGCTGTCTCGCACAGGAGACTCCAGTTCAATTATCGTGTGGGGAGAATATTTGTCGAGTGTCACGGTCTTCTTGCTAGGACGTTGTATCCCTGTCAGCCCGGATTGGCTCTGACAGGCAGGATCGGGAGCCTGCCTCGTAAATGATTTAAATTTTGTCTATGGAGACGTGAAAACACATGTATTATATGAGTTAAGTATTGCAACAACAACAATAACGACAGCAGCAGCAG
>NW_004797597.1:63403-64615 GCF_000002075.1 Aplysia californica
AGAGAGAGAGAGGGAGAGAGGGAGAGAGAGAGAGAGAGAAAGACAGACAGATGTAGATAAATAGGCAGATAGATAGATAGATATATAGATAGATAGATAGATAGATAGATATGTAGGTAGATAGATATACAGATATATAGATAAAGAGAGAGAGACATGGAGAGCGAGAGAGAAGAGGGAGTTGTGATGGAGAAGGAGAGAGATTTTGAGATAGAGGAAGAGAGAGATAAGGAGAGAGAAACAGAGAAACAGAGAAAGAGTGAGAGACAGGCACAGAGGCTAGAGAAAAAGACAGAGACACACAGGGAGAAGCAGAGAGAGAGAGAGAGAGAGAGAGAGAGAGAGATAGAGGAAGAGAGGGAAAGAAAAACAGAGATGGGGGGATGAAAGGTATCAGATTGACAGACAGAAAGTAAGAGAGGGAGAAAGACAGAAGGTAAGAGAGGGAGAGACAGAAAGAGAAAGAGGGAGAGAAATAGAATGAGAGAGAAAGAGGGAGACAAAGAGAGAAAGAGAAAGAGTGAGAGAGAGTGGGGGAGGGGGGGAGAATGGAAGAGAAACGAAGTGAAAAAGAAGATAAAGGAAGTAGAAGGGAAAGAGACAGTGAGAATAATAAGTGATTAAGTATGTGTGCGCGCGCGCGCGCGTGTGTGTGTGTGTGTGTGTGTTGAGTGTCTGTGTGTTGTGTGTGTGTGTGCGCGTGTGTTTGTGTGTATGTATGTGTGTGTGTGTGAGAGCTTGATTGGCTTAGAGAACTAAAATGATTGAGATATAGTGTGAGAGAGAAACTGAGACAGACAGACACACACACACACACACACACACACACACACACACACACACACACACACACACACACACACACACACACACTAACAAATGCTCTCACTGACACAAATGTGTCCTCGAAAAGTGTACATTATCATGAAGCTAAGTTGCAATTACCTGAAATATCATCGTTCCTTGTCTCATTGTGTCTACTACCAACCACTGGACATCATTAACATTAAATTTTCTATTGTTGTTTGGTTGGCAATGTAGGGCAAAATACAGGATGCTGCTGAGACTTCAATTCGGAACCTACTTGACCTATTGCGTACATCCGGGTCTCCTGTCTCTCCTTGTCTGTCTGTCTGTCTGTCTGTCTGTCTGTCTGTCTGTCTGTCTGTCTGTCGGTCTGTCTGTCTGTCTGTCTGTCTGTCTGTCTCTCTC
>NW_004797597.1:65644-67661 GCF_000002075.1 Aplysia californica
TTTATCCCCCTTGCTCTCCTGATACTCCTCCCCCTTCCTTCCCGCCTTCCCTTTCTCACTCTCTTTCCCTTTTTCCCACTCATAAATATGCACCAATCCACAGACATTATTTGCATTGTTTGAATGCACCCCGACATTCCATCTTCAGTTAACAAAAATTATAGTTTCACGCCCTAGGCAAGTCCAGTTGACTGAATATTTCGCCACTATTTCTGAAATGATCGAAGTATTGATGGAAGCTCACTGTATTTTTTTTCTTAACTTAGAAGACGAATCGTTCATTGATTGATTACTATGAATAATAAATCGCTCTTAACTTTGACTTTTATAACTTTAATAGTCTCAACATATATTACGTCATTAACACCCTAATATCACAAAACCATTAATAATAATATGTATATAATAAATGGTTGTATGGAACGCTGTGACGCCACCCCAAGACAAAAACATTTTTTCTAGACAAAATCTTTTACTTTACTCAAAATGAATTCAACTCAAGAAAAAGCTTGAGAGCAACTCTCGACTTCGATATAATCGCCCTGTGTGCATACTAGCTATAACTGCAGCAGCTGGACACTAAGAAAAAAAAACCATATCGCGTTAGCTATATATTAAGACTGTAGCGGACACATGGCCGATCAGCAAGAGATGAAGGTGAACGCTGCGCACATTTTAATAAATCATACACTCATCGTAAACACACTTTTTCAATATTTAGCATTACTGCCCGTAATTCTTGCCTGCCTATTTAAGTTTCCAATAAAGGAAACAAAACATCTTTTTTTTTGGTGTTTGTGTTTTGCGGCGTTCGCAACTGCATAAGGTCATATGAGCGCGGGGGACACACCAAACATTTCCAGATGAGGACATTTGGAATTTTGCCCGGTTGACGGCGAAATCAACACTTCTCGATTTAGGACAACCAAATGATCTTTAAAATGCACAACTTGCACAAGGGGCCTCCGAGATTTTCGCCCTTGTCCGAGAAGGCTAGATGTAGATCTTTCCTACTACAAAATCAGGGGTGCGGCTGAAAGATTGCAGTAAGGAGCCAAAGAGTAGCTGCAGAAAGGCTACCCAGAGGAGGGGGTAACGGAGGTAAGAGGGTGGGGGTAGAAAGTGGAGTCGAAAGCAGACGATAGTAGCAGGAAAGGATGTGGAAGGAGGAAACACTAGAGAAGAATATTTCCCAACGCTGTCCGGATTCGAACCCGGGACCTATAGAATGAGGAGTGAATACCGTAACCTCTAGGCCCCGAGAGCCCCCACAGAACTGTAAAATCTGCATGAATAACGAATCATAAAAACCATCATACACAAATTTAAAAATTAATTAGAAACACGAACTTTCATATTTCATGGTATGCATGAAACTGCCTGCCTTTTAAAGTTTCTTGATAAATTATATGCATTAATTCATTAATCTGTGTGAATAACAGTTATGTTTTATTTTGTGTGGGTTTTTTTTAATGTGGCGCGCCATCAAACGTCGAAAGACTAAAATACGGGTCCTCCATAGTGAGGTCAGGAATTCGTGGTGCAACTTATCCTCAAATATCTCTTTAACGGGAGAATCGATGTCGTCCATGCTTTGCATAGAGATTTGTATCTATTTAATTTGTTTTAAGTTTATCATTATTATTTTTCCACAACAATTGAGACTAGATAAAAAAAATCTTTTCTTCCTAAATTTGTATAAACTGTCACGCGAAAAATGGGAGTGTTCACTGAGCTTCTCGCTTCTCACACACATTTTTGCTTATGCATATTATGGCCTACGTCACTGCTCACCAATGACACTTTTTAGTGGTAAAATTGTTACCAAAAATAATTTTATTGTGAACACTTTTTTGTACTAAAGGTTTTCAAAACATGAGTTCAATAAGAGTAGTGTGGCGATTAGAAGACAAGGTGGACTTGCTTTTTAAAACTTTACAGCTCATGGGATGTAAAACTTTTAAAATCTGAAGATAACACCCACTGGGTTGTTTTTTTAAATTGAGATCAGTATATA
>NW_004797597.1:72761-82141 GCF_000002075.1 Aplysia californica
TGCCACCGCAAGCATCAGGTGCGAAGAGACCTCCTTTGTCTTCCAAAACGGATGATAGAAGAGCATCGAAAACATACTTCTGTTTGACATACAGTTTGGGATAGTTTGTTTCCACCTCAGCCTTCAGGTGTTCTCGATCATGATCCATCTCCTCCCGGGTAACTCTTGAAATTAATGAGGTATTTGATGCACTTGGCTTTGGCAACTGAAAATCTCTTCCCAGACGAAGTCCATATGCCATCGCTGTCCAAGATTGCCTGAATCTCAAGAAGGACTTCATTCACTATTCTGTCCGTCGGTTCAGTTAAATTATCTCTTCTCAGCAAGTCACGGCCAAGTTCCACTTTATGATTTTCCCCAAACTGCATTGGGTTGGAAGACTTGGTTGTTGATCGTCTTCAAACCCACAAAGGTTACAGGGTATTTCTTGTGATGAAGGAGCAAGCGATAATAATATAGCTATGCTTGGTGAGGGCTTACAGATACTGTTGGGACTCGACCAATGCAGTCACTGCTAAACGCATCTGTGTCAGGATTCAAAGTAACCCTTTTTCTTCTCTGCCACTTTTTCTCTTTAGAAATCCAGACGAAGTAACGCGGAAAGTCAGTATACAGTAGTGATCTGGCCCCTTCACCCTCAGCATTTGTCCTTTTAAAAAAGGCATTCAGTTTTGTTTGTGGTGGACCATCAGCCAAAACTTGTTGAGCAGTGTTCTGTTCAAAGATAATAAATTGTTCATTTTGGCAAGTGACAGGGGAGTTTCTCAACTGGAGGATATTTTTTGTGTATTTCATTGTTTTAGAGCCTCCAAAATTCTTCACTTGAAGAGACATACCTGGCATTGATGTACTGACTGATCTCATCATTTCAATTGTCATTCTGTAAAGCAAAAAGAATGCTATCCTGGCCTTTGGTCATATATCATTTGTATAGGTACTTGACCGCTTGTACAGAATATACAATCTTCACATTGATATGTGCTTCATAACGCAAATTGAGTGTGGGAACATTGAACGCATTATCCACTTTGAATGCTTGATCATTAACTGTCATCTCATGCACATGTCCACCATCATCAGGATATCTACGTCTGGATATGTTTGATCAGAAAGCTTTTTGCCGTTCTGATGGCCAGCGCAGTGCCTTGCAATGGCTGCATACAATGTTTAAATCACCACATGAGTGCTTAAGAAGTTGGGCTGGAACCTGTTGGTCATTAAAATCTTTTCTATCGACAGCTTGGGTCACACAGCCACACAGTGGTTATTTTCATACTGGACGGTTCACCTTCTGATTTAGATTTAAACCTAGATCTACCTGTGCTAACATATTTCTTGGTTCTTGTTTCACAAAATGAGTACTCTTTCGTCTTGGTGTGAGTCGGGGCATTTTGGTGGCATTCTCAGACATAGGAACATTTCAAACGACTTGGACAGGTTTTACAGGCTTCGATAACTGACTAAGGTATTGAGCGGCCAAATCGTTCGCCTCGAGGTCAAGTGGTTGAGATATTAGATCTAGCCTAGATCTATCATCAAAGAATAAGATCTACAGAAACAATATATGGTCTGAATACTTTTGACCTACTTTACTTAAGATATTAGATTTTACGATCCTGATAAATTAGAGGTAGATCTAGATCTAACCTTACTTTACTCGATAACTAAGGTATTGAGCAGCCAAATTCGTCCGCCTCGCGCTCAAGTGATTGAAGGTAAAGTTACCTGGTGGTCCGATGAGTCAGGTCTGTCAGCGGGGCCCCGTCTAGAATAGATGTTGTCTTGTCCTTGTCCTGTCTGCGACTGACCCTCTCAGTCTCTCAGACGACGTAGGCCCATCTCCCGCGGTTCAATGTGACGTCATCCAAGGGCGTTCTACCTCTTAATTATCTTGTCCCCATAATAAAGATAAGAGTCATGTCCCTTGTCATCACATCCCCCTCACTAGCAATATCAAGAACAATTCAAAATGCTAAATGCATCAACCAGAAACTGAAACTATAACTCTGGAACCTTATATACACTGTACACAGCAGAAACTTCGCCTATAAGTCGAGTCTCTGCAGAGGCCTGGCAGGGCGTCCCGACTTCGTTATGTAGTCAGACGTAGTGGAAGTATCATGAAGGGTTGTGTCTGACTCTGGTGACTCTGTTGGTAATTTTGGCTGAGGGTGAAGCAACATAGAAGACTCTCTGGGGATCACGAGATAATTAGTGTCGTGTCCTTCCGTCCTCAGCAGGATCTGGTGACGATTAAGAACCGTTGTCCGTTTTCAAGAGGTATGATCTGTCTCTCGATCTGTCTACAACCGTAGCCTTGGCATCTCTTGGGGTTTTAACCCAAACTGGTTGTCCTTTTGACAAGTCTGACATGGGCTGGGCAATGTCTTCGGTCGTAATCCTGTTTCTGCCTCTGCCTGAAAGCTGCGTCAATCTTCCTGAACACTTGCCGCCCTTTCTCCCCCCCTTTGGGACCAATTTTTCTGGGAAAATGGGCTCTCTTGTCCTGATTTTCCTACCCATTAGAAGTTCTGCTAGGCTCCGTCCTTGTTGTAAAGGTGTGGAGCGGTAGTTCATGAGAGCCAAGTAAGGATCAGCAGACTTACTCAGTAACATTTTGATAGCTTTGACGGCTCTTTCAGCTTCTCCATTACTCTGAGGATGAAGAGGGCTGCTTCTCAGGTGCGTTAAACCATAGTACTGTGAGAACTTTTGAAACTCGCGTGCAAAGAACTGGAATCCATTGTCCGAGACGACGATTTCAGGAACTCCATATCTAGCAAACATTGACTTGCAATGTTCTACGACATTTGAAGCTGTAGGCTCTCTTAGATGAGCTATCTCAATCCACCTCGAGTAATAGTCTACTATTAGGAGATATGTGTGACCTTTACACACAAAAAAATCCATACCCACCTTTTGCCACGGGTAGTCTGGAGTGACTGTCGGCTTCAATGGTTCTGGGCTGACCTTTCTGTCTTTTTCACAGTCTGGACAGTTCTAACCAACGTTTCGATTTGCTGTGACAGTCCAGGCCACCATACACTACTTCGAGCCTTTGCTCTGCACTTGACTATCCCCTGGTGTCCTTCGTGAAGACGTTTCAAAATATCTTGTCTTAATCTTTGGGGAAATCAAGTCGGCACTGGAATAGTAGCAAACCTATTCCACAGTCAGCTCGTCTCTCGACGTCCAATATGGCTTCATAACTGGATCGACTTTGGTTGTCGCTGGCCATGAGGACTGACAGTACTCTTTTAATTTCTTACTGATTTCGTCTGCATCTTGCTGCTCTCTAATTTCTTGCAATTTATTGTCACTTGCTGGGAATCCTTCCAGGGCATACCTGACGTGTAGCTCACACTCTTCTTCCATTTGACGATCTTCTTTACTTGGCACTCCCACCAGAGCTCTTGACAATGCATCGGCTGTTACCAAATTCTTTACTGGTACAAGGACGATGTTGTAGGAAAACCTCATCATTCGCATCCTAAATCTCTGAATACGAGGGGTCAATTCATTCAGATGCTTTGTTCTTATGAGTTGAAGAAGTGGTTTGTGATCTTTTCAATCAGGAATTTTGGCAATCCCACCAAAACGTCTACAAATCTCTCGCAGCACCAAGTAACTGCTAAGGCTTCCTTTTCAACTTGTGCATATCTTCGCTCTGTATCTGTAAGGGACCTTGACACATAATAGACTGGTTTCCAATCTGTGCCTTCCTTTTGTATCAGTACACCACCCATGCCATAGGATGATGCATCTGCTGATATCGTTGTTGGCTTTTGAGGACTGTAGTGAATGAGTAAAGGTGCTGTACTCATCCGTTTCTTTAATATCTGGAATGCTTGTTCCTGTGGATCATCCCAGGTCCATTTTGTTTCTTTTCTTAGTAAATCCCTCAACGGCTTTGTCTTCCTGCCAGACCGGATGCAAACTTTCCTATGTGATTCAACATGCCTAGGAAACTTCGGACATCAGCTATCTTTTCTAGTTTTGGGAACTTTGTGATGGCTTCTACCTTTTCTGGGTTTATTTGTATGCCTTCTTTGGATAGGATGTGTCCGAGGAATTTGATAGATTTGACGCAAAAAACACATTTTTCGTTTAGGGTGACTCCTTCTTGCTTCATTCTTTGAAGTACCATAATATGAAGTCTGCTGTCGGGTTCTTCCTTATCCTTTCCTCCTATCAAGATATCGTCAATGTCGTCCACCACTCCACGAGTGCTCGACAAGATTAGGGTCATTTCCCTTTGAAAGACCTCTGGTCCTGAGCTGATTCCGAAAAGCAATCTCTAGAAGCAGTACCTACCGTATGGCGTTATAAAAGTCGTTAACTTATGTGACTCTTTCTGAAATATTCACATCCCGAGAGTTGAGCTAGCAGCTGATCTGTTATAGGTATAGGAAAATTTTCTCTTTTCACACTTTCATTCAACTTGGTTTAGTCTACACATAACCTGATTTTTCCGTTTGGCTTGGGAATGGCAACAATGGGGGCACACCTGTCTGTTGGCTCTGAGATTGGCTCAATAACTTCTTGCTCCATCATCTTCTCAAGCTCTTATTTCAGTGGCAGGGGTAGTCGACGAGGAACCGCAACAGAAAACGGTTTTGCTTCTTGATCCAGTGTGATCTTGTAGGGCTTGTTTATCTTTCCTAACCCCGTAAAGAACTCTGGATATTCCGAAGGTATACCTTGCTTCTTCACTTCGTTCACTCTCTCCAAGAGTTTCAAAGCTTCTATAGCTGGTCTACCTAACAAAGGCTCATTCAGATTTGTGACGACATACACATCCTGTTCTGAAAATGTATTCCTGATAGCCAATGTAGTCCTGACTTCTCCTTTTACATGTAGTTCCTGGTGTCCTGCTCCAAATAACTTCTCTGTTTTCTTTATTAGAGGTGAGGTTTTCTTGAAATATCTGCCCGGTATCACCATGACGTGTGCACCAGTATCCACTCTATACTTAACTGGGTTTTCTATTGTAGTTATTTCTGCGTGCCACAAGTCATCGTTGCTTTGCACGGCCCTGACACCATACTCTTTTTCCAGCTGTAGTGTTCCCAGGAAAATTTCTTCAACTTGTCTTACCGACTTCTTGTCCTTGTTTCTACAAGCTGTGGAGAAGTGTCCTCTCTTTTTTCATGTGTAGCATTCCGCATCTTTGACAGGACATCCTTCTTTATCATGTGGACCTCTTCCATATCTGTGACATTTTTTCCTATGTTTTCTTTTCTTTGGAATTTTTGCTTGGGGCCCTGACCTTGACCTTGACTTTGACCTTGCCTGTAAAACTTTCCTTTCTGTAACCTTTTTACAACTGAAACTTCGTTTCCAGTACTTTGGCTCATGGTATGCGACTGTGTCCTAGATGACTCATATTCGCGTCCTATATCTAGACACCTTATTAGGGTGAGATTTTTGTCTTCTAAAAACTTTTCTCTTAGGCTTTCTTCTCTCACTCCTATCACCATCTGATCCCTTATTAAGCGGTCTTGCAACTGTGTGTCTCCGAAGTTGCAGGACTCGGCTAGCTGACGAAGTTGTGCAATGTAGACCTCTATTGTTTCGTCTTGTTTTTGTTTCCTCGTGTGAAACTTGTAAGACTCGTAGGCTTCATGTGTCTTTCCTATGCAAAAGTCGTCAAAAGCCTGTATGACGCTTTGGCGATTTTTCTTATCTGCTTCGTCCTCGAAGTGGAAACCTTCGAAAATGTCTACAGCATCTTCTCCAATCGTCGCTAGAAACACTGCACATTGGAAATCTTCTTCTTTTTTGTTTAATCTGGTGGCGATAGCATAATTTTCGAAGTTTCTCTTAAACTTTTCCCACCCTTGTGTTATTTTTGTGCCATCTTTTACGTTTAATTTTGATGGAAGGGTTACGTTGGCTGTGTATTTCTTCTGCTGGTTTTCCCTGTTATGTTGTACCATTTCTGTTCACTTGTTGTGGAACTAGAAATCCGGAATAGATCTACTCCAGACCCAAACAAACAAACAAACAAATCACAGTTCTAACTCGACACTGTTCAACACTAGATCCGAATCTAGATCCACACAGAATCTCCACTAGATCTAGAATCTCTAGACTCTACCTAAACCAGTTCAGTTAACAAACAAGTCGCAGTTCCAACTCAACACTTCATAGTTCAAAACATCTAGATTCTAGTAAATCCAGGCCTATTACCACATCTAGATAATCTACTTCTATCCTGATCTCTAGTTTCTAGCTCTAGATCCAGAATCTAGATCTATATTATAATCCTTCCCGTTTTCAAACAGTTAACTGCCTAAACCTAAACTTTTTCTTGTCTAGTCTAGACCTCTACTCTCACAGAGCACTGTTCTTTATAACTCTCGTACTTCGTTGAATCTGGATGTTTTCTTGAAGTTGTTAGTATGTCAATCATATCAGTTTATCGAATCAGTTTATCGTTGGCTATGAGAATATTATTAAGCGTTAGTAGCTCCAATGATATTTCAAAACTAAAGGGAAACTGCAAAAGAATAAGAATAACATTATATATATACACACATATATATATTTATAGACAATATATATATATATTTATATTATGTTAGAATGTGATTGTTACCTAGTTAATCCTTTTTTTCCTGCAAATGTTGCCTATTTTTGTGTTACTTTCTCTCATTGCAAGGCATGAGGTAAGAAATTTTTTGCAGCTTCACTAGAACGAGGCTCTTTTTAAAATGTCTAGATCTAGATGATTTGCTTCTCATTACCTTAGAATCGAGACTGTCAGAACTAGGCCTATGACATAGTTTTAATACCTTAGGCACTGAACGGTTTTTTAATCAATTCAGCGTCCATCTCCGATAGGACCTAGCAAGTGTGAAGATACCATTGAAAACTCCACAAACAACTGAAGTTCAACAACACCCAGCACGGGACTTGAACCAGAGCCATCCCTGTACAGTCCTGCGCTTCATGATACAAACTGAGTTATAACCAAACTTTGCTGGTGGCTGGTGGGTTCCCTTTTGTGGTTTGCTCCTTCTTTCCTATCAAACATTTGTGGTCAATATCTCTCTTCCAATTTTTTTTTTTGTATGTTACTCTCTAATGCAAGTCTTCGGCACTTATATGACCTTATAGTGTTGGAAGTGAAACTCTTACTAAAACCAAACAACTAACCACTCCCTCCGTACCTTCAGTCGAGCCTTAGGGGACAATCATTGGTTTGTATAGCAGTTAGTGTTCTCCTTTACAAGGATTATCTAATCGTTTATGGTTTAGGCGTTGTAACGTGGCGAAAAATGTCGGCAGCATCGTACGTTTGATTGAGGTGAAATCAGGCGCTCGTCAAAATAAAATGAATCCCCCTCCCCCTTCCCCCCCAAAAAAAAACTCAACAGAAAATCCAGCATTTTTTCTGCTCACTGGAAAATCTTTATTCATTTCTTTTTTCGGCTCAACATCTTTTCTATCCATTAATAAACATACCTATGTGTGGATTTTACTGCAAAAAAAAGTTGATTAAAAACAAAAGATAGAAGTGTGCAGTTTCCAAGGATATTCAAGTTTTGAAGTCATCAATCTGTGATGGGCATTGTCTCGCACCTTTCATTTGTGACCTGGGCGTCCCTAGCCACCTTCAATCCTTCAATCGCAAATATCGCGACTTCTAGTCAGACAGATGAGTATTTATTAATCCCATTAAAAGCAAGATAAATGGAAACGCTTTAAGATGATACCAATAACTTCATTCCTATGCCCAAAATTGACAAACGCCTGATTCCACCGCGTCGTGACACATACATGAATATGTGTAAAAGATCAGAATAGATGGTAACACGACATACTCCCTTTAGTTCAAATGTTAGCGGATAGGGGAAAAGCGGTCAGCATTTGTGGTAATAAATGTGTAGGCATATGCGTAGGTTCTCAATATAATTAGGCCTACTCTGTCTTTGTTTATTTTGAACATTCTAATTAGGGACAGATAAGAGAGCTATAAAGCAAGCATGACATACTAGGCTCCGTGTGTCTACGTACAGTTACACTTCAGTAATCTTTGTGACTAAGTTAGTCTTTTCCAAATGAAATGGACACTTTTTAGCTTTAAAATATGTGTTATTTGTGTGTGTGTGTGTGTTTCAATCGTGATCAGAATTTTTAAAACTTATCTTTCTCTACAATGTTTGTGTTTTAATCATGATCATGATCTTTGTAAAGATTTCTTCTGCCTGTCTGAAAAAGCACCCTATCCACTTGAGTCTATCTATTTTAGGGGTATCGTCTATTACTACAAGTAAACTATTACACTACATACAGTTTTTAAATGAGAGCCAAGCCAACAGAATTGAATTGTAATACGTGCCAAGATTCAAAATAGTCGACTTATAATAGATTGCATTATTTTATTTAGCGATCTACACCCTTTTATCTTGACTGCGAATTTGAACAATCTCTTAAGCCTAACGCGTCTGTCATCTAGGGCTTTTTCTGCTGTGACATTGTATCCCTCTGAGCCTGAGTTGGCCCTGGAAGGTGAGGTCGAAGTTCACGTCCTAAATGATTCAAAATTGTGTTGATGGGGGCGTAAAAACACGTTGAAAATCGTTAAGCTTGGACAATAGTATCCTCTATTTTAACTTCGTCAGTTATGCTGTACCTTTCACACCAACACACGCATCCTTGTTGCATACTTCTGTTGTTGTTGTTGTTGTTGTTGTTGTTGTTGTTGTTGTTGTTGTTGTTGTTGTTTTGTTGTTGCTGTTGTTGTTACAGTGGTTGGTAATGCAGCTATTTTTGGACTTGCTGCTATAGTTAATGAAGGTGATCATGTTGTCAAGGGTTATAATATTCTGATTTCATTAATTAATGTTACTGCAGTTAAGGATTTGCTGCTGGTAGGACTATTGTTGATGTGATTTGTTTGTTTGTTTTTGTCTTCTCGGTTCTTTAAACAACAAAAATAGCAACAACGATACCACAGCAACAACAACAACGATAACAACAATAACACCGCTACAACCACCACCTATAATAGTAACAATAACAACAACAACTACAGCAACAACAACAACAACAAAATAACAGTTCTTACAATTGCAAATGTTGAAACCATTAATTTTTCTCCAGAGCTACACAACACAGCCACAACATAAATCTTCACTCCTGATCCCTTACAGTACAGTTACAGGCACAAAAAAGACATTTTCATCGTGTTCTTTTTTGCATATAATTTTATCATTTTTTCTGTACAAATGAAGGTGAGAACAGTGAACACCCTTCAAAAGTAATGATGATAACAATGACCATGATAATAATATAATAATCAATAGCAATAATAGTAACAGAAGAAGAAGAAGAAGAAGAAGAAGAAGAAGAAGAAGAAGAAGAAGAAGAAG
>NW_004797597.1:88865-90257 GCF_000002075.1 Aplysia californica
TGGATGTGTGTGTGTGTGTGTGTGTGTGTGTGTGTGTGTGTGTCTGTGTGACGGTGTGTAAAAGGGGGAGGGGGTGCTTTTTAAGCCGTTTTATGTAAAGTAGCTCCAAGCGCCGTACGGCTGTACATTGCTTTGGTCAGTGTTCATGATTAAGCATGTCTGTGTTCGGAAATATTATGGGCTTTCAGTTCATGTAACTCGGTAGATATGCTTAAGTCGGTATCTGAGTGCCTTTCGGCAAAAATTCACACAGACCAACATAAATACACTCCCCCATTCACACTACAAAATGCAACCTTAGCTCCATAATCACACTAACATAGACTGAACTAAGAGCAGTGGGGGCTGAATCTATTTTTTTGAAAAAAGAAATGTAGGTGTTTTTACGCCCCCATCGAGATAATTTAGATAGTTTAGGAGATCCACTTTGACCTTGCATTTGAGGGCCAACCCAGGCTGAAAGGGATACAACATCCCAGCATAAAGACCGATATACACAATATAAAATTTCCCCCTTCCCCACACGGGAATGGAACTCGGGTCTTCGGTGAGCGGCATTGAAGAACATAACAGCTACACCAAAGAGGCCGGTCCTTAGCTCCATAAAGACATTACACAGAGAGTACACCAGGAGCGATGGAGGCTGCAGAATCCTGGAGATACAAATCTTCTATAAACACATCATTAAAAAACACAAGTCTGGAGGTAAACAGACAGACGCTAGAGCGCGTGTTCTGTGTTCACGATAGCCATTAACTCTCTATGCACCTAGAGACCACATGGTTAAGTCCGATCAGCAAACTAAAGGCAATGTTGCAGCACATTCCGAATCATCATACACAGATCAGATCAGAAACAGGAATTTGCATATTTCATAGTATGAAGCACAGTGCCTGGCTTTTAAAGTGTCAGATAAAGGAAGCAGAATACAAATATCAGTGTGAATAACGAAGTTCTGCTTCTTTTTTGCAAGTACCAAAACCCCCTAAAAAAACAACAACTCCAAAACAAACAAAAAAACCAAGAAAAATCAAAGCAACCCCCCCCCCTTCACTAAAAAAGAAATACGGAAAGAAACTTCCTCCCCTAAAAGCAACAATAACAAAACGGTTTTGAAAGCAAAAAACAGAAAGCAAAACAAACAAACAAACTAAACATCAACAACAACAAAACCCCAACTAACAAACATCGCGTCTTCAACTTCAAAAGCGCGCCCTCAATGAGTTAAACCTGTAAGAGAGGCCGGCAACATACCCGTAATGACATCATCACAGCATATCACAGCCCGAGGCATCTCATACAAAGCCAATACAGTGCCTGTCTGTCTGCCTCGAGCTGTCTACAAAGATAACGGTGAAAAAAAAATTGATGAAACTCCTGTCGAGAGCAATA
>NW_004797597.1:90393-92180 GCF_000002075.1 Aplysia californica
GGACGGAGGGAGCATTCCACTAGCCTAATAAAATGTCGTCACGTCAGGACCAGATAGATCTAATCTTATTTTGAATAAACATTAAGTTTTAGTGGATCGTAAGTGCAGGTTTCATGTTTATGTCCTTTTAAAACATCTTTTTTAGTTTACTTCTTTTCGGTTTCTTTTTGTGGGAGGGAAGACGGTGAGGAGTAGATGAAGACTGGACTAAAGGCTACTTTTTGGGTCGATTTGTACCTTTTTTAACCAATTTGATTTAATATATTATAAAATTTGGTTTTGAAAATTTCCCCACTTGATTTGATTCACCATTATTGCTGTTACAGCTACTGCTGCAGCTGTTGCTGCTGTTGTTGTTTTTGCTGTTGTTGTTGTTGTTGTAGTTGTTGTTGTCGGTTGTTGTTGGTGGTGGTGGTGATGGTGAAGGCGGTGGTGGTGTTGTTGCAGTTGCTGTTGTTGGTCAAACAGCCATACTACCTCTTGCTAGTTCTCCAAACCCTCCGAATTGAAAGGTTACGCCGAAATTGAAATGCTATAAGACTGTGTGAGCCAGAGTCCATATTAAGGTGTCCTTCCATATCTGTGCACAGACATAATGATGATGATGTCTGACCGGCTTGGATAAAGAAGTTGTATTTCTCCGTGCTCTTTTTCTTGCCTGCTTCATTCTGGATAGTCTTCGCTACTACTCTTTGTGTACAAGATCTGGCATTCTCGAATTATAGAATTCTACCCACAATTAATTACAATGTTAGTTATATTATTTTTTTTATACATCTATACACAAAATGTATAGAATATATTTGATAAATCATTTATTGGATTAGACACATACATAATACCATTTTTCGTATCCAAATAAAAGAGCGGTCGGTTGGACAGCGGACTGAGGGGCACAAGATGCTTGATTGGGGAGTTTGAGGCCGCTCCCCCTGAGGCGAGGGGATACAATATTGTGTGTAAATTTTTCCCTCTCGACTCGGGTTCGAGGATCCTGTGTCGGAATCTCCGCACCTTCATATTTAAATAAGTATTAAGTCTTTAACCCAATTGTGAACTTGCTACCTGCAAACCCCTTACGAAACCCCAAAAATAATATCTGCCACTGTATTAGCTACCTACGTATGTCCTCTCTTCACTTGTCTTGGCCCGCTAGAATAGGCTAACACTAACAAGGTCACCACAGCAGAGACTGTGCCCACCATTTCGGAACTTCACGGGGACATTAAAGATGGTTCCAGTAGGGAACGGGATAGCGGGTGCCCACATCCCTCGTGACTCATCAGAGCAGAGGAAGATAGGAATAACGCTAACATTATTTTAAAAAACAACAACAATCAAATAACAGATGCATGTTTTCTTATACATGTAGTTATAAACGTAAGCACCATCCCACATCATCACTTACCACCACCATAACCGTCATTTCTAAGTACATCATTGCTCTCAGATCCTTCACAAACATCTATAATTATCTTAAACATCTATATGTAACAGTTATATGTCATAACAATTTTGTACGTTATACATTATTGGGCACTCTCATACGCACATTTTTCTACTAATCAGATGGCGTCAATATCATAGAAATGGGCAAGGGACAACAAAAAAAAAAAAAAGAAAAAAGAGCGGTCGGTCTTTTCGTACGTAATCTTCCTCATCGGTCAAAATGTTGAGTTTATTCACATAATGAGTACCGGGGTAGAATGTAACATCCTATAGCTAACAACTGTGCTCTTTCTCTCTCCCTATATGTGTGTGTGTGTGTGTGTGTGTGTGTGTGTGTG
>NW_004797597.1:96911-97687 GCF_000002075.1 Aplysia californica
AAGTTGGAAATCATAAGAGAATTTTTATACATATCGGCGCTTACTGAGTCAGTCTCCGAAATCGGCGTTCTCTATGTTTTCGCCCATGATTTGACGTTGCTGCTATCGGTAACATTCACACAATTCCCAGGGCATGCAGCGAAAACGGTCCTTCTACAACAGAAATGTCTCTGAAATAGAACATTTTCCCCTCCTGTGCCCTCTGCAAGCATTACAACATCAAAGAGCCCTTCAACTTTTCCTGCAGGGAACATAAAGGAGCGGACACCGAGTGTGAACATATGTTTTTTGTTTCATTGTTTGCTTTTTTTTTTACTTTGGTTTTCCATCTTATTTAAAGAGGAAGTACTGAGCTCACTTGCTGCAATCAGTGTTTCCAATATCTCGAGGAGAGGGAGGATCAATGGAAGAGATGGCCTAGACGACCCTTTGCTCATGTGATGTAGCCAACTATTGCTGACACTGAGAAGTGTTGCTTGAGTTTGCAACATTTTACCTGCGTCGAGGGTACGTACGGAGGGTTTACAGCTGGAGGGAGGTCTCAGGCTGATAACCAAGTTGTCAGATTGTGGAGAAAGGTTACAAATGATTTTTTAAAGCTTATTATTAGTGTGACAGGCGTAGATCTAGATGCCGTCAGTGGATAGAAGGGTGTGTATGTAGAGCACGTACAAACGCCGGTATTTGTAAACCGGAATACACTTACTCTATCTCTTTATTTTTCTCTCTGTCTCGTCTCTTTCTGTCTTACTCTCTCCCCACCCCTTCTCTCTCTC
>NW_004797597.1:99642-101546 GCF_000002075.1 Aplysia californica
CTCTCTCTCTCTCTCTCTCTGTAATATGTCTGTCTGTTTTTTGTTTGGTTTTTCGGTTAGCGCCGAACTGTGGTGAGAGGTAGATCTAGAGTTCCTAGGTCAGATGTTTAAGGTCACGGGTTTGATCTTTTCCGCCACTGGCTCGTATTTTTTCATGTTACGATTTCCGTAGATTTTATTTACCTTCTTTCCAGCACCGTATTATGTGTTGATAGGTTGTCGGAAGATCTGTTCAGCTGATTTCCGGAGGGAACAGGTTTGAACTCATTAATACCTCGTGCGCATTGCAGAAAGTTTTGTCAAATCTCCATTTGGTATGGCTTGGTATATTTT
The DNA here is from genome assembly GCF_000002075.1 of Aplysia californica. Taxonomy (NCBI): domain Eukaryota; kingdom Metazoa; phylum Mollusca; class Gastropoda; order Aplysiida; family Aplysiidae; genus Aplysia; species Aplysia californica. The sequence continues at coordinate 99,976 of NW_004797597.1, forward strand.
GTATGGTTTGATACACTTGATATAGTTTGGTGCATTTGATCAATGTAGTTTAATGCATTTGATAAAGTTTGATACATTTGCAATGGTTCGTTACAATTGAGGGCGGTCAGGTTTTCCTTCACGCTTTCATTTTAGAACATTTGGATGAGTTCCACCAAATCAGACAAGTTTAAGCGTTTGGTTGGGGTGCCACTTCTTACTTAACTTTCCTTCTTTTGTTTCTGTCTCCGCAATAAGAGGTCGTTATTGCGCCAATGTGCTTCTCTTTACTTAAACAAACAAAAACATGTTTGACTTTGTAGGCCACAATGGGATACTTTTGACCAAAGGAACCAGCCATATGGCTAATGCTTTCGCTCGAGCGCAGAATCAGCGGAATGCCTTACGTCCTGGTGGGCTTCCCTGGTGAATTTTCGTGTCAAATTTGATGAAACAAAGCAGTTGCCATTTGATAAAGTATGCACTGGCCTGCTCCCTTATTCTGCCCAACCTGATCTGATCCGATCAGATCAGACAATTCATCAATGGGCATCTGTTTCATGACCTCTGTGTGTGTTCCTCAGATGTAACAGACAAGGGTCTGGCACCTTTAAGCTGTTCGCTCTCCGGTTCTATTGAATATGATTTGTATTCTTTGAGTATAATGTCCCTCCATTCAATGACGTGAATGCTACTTAAGAGGCGGGACTTCCGATTCAATGTCCGTTTCCGATAGGACAGAATCATGTTGATGGCTGGGCATTAAAAGAAAACCCTTAGGATTCTAACAAAAGTCTTCCGCTTCGTAGTCCTCAACAATGTTGTCCAGGCAAAAATGGCATCCTTCGGGTAGCATCATATTTACATTTATGAAGCAATTTCATCTAAATCGCTCAAAGTTATTAATTGAGTGCAACTTTATAGATTCTCAAGGTGAAGCTTTCCGAAGAGATTGGCGAAATTGACTTATGTTTTCCTTATTTTACACTAATGAAAACACATATTTTGGAAATATCCGCACTATCTGAGAAATTCCACAAATATTCAAAGTATGTCCTTCTCACACAAAAGGCAGAACTTGTTCTACCAGGGAGTGTTTTAATCTCTCTGCCTTAGGCACTCTGAAACCTCCCTCTGAACTCAGCGTAAATATTTGTCCTGTCATCGCACATCATCTCTGCCATGTTTAAAGAGCAGTGAATCAAGGCCTAACTGCCAGATTGGCAAAAGTTGGCCAAAATTTATGAGACAGTTGAAGTGTTTGGGTTGTAAGCTCGGCTCGTGGTGATATCAGCTTAAGGCTTCCCCGTGACGGGGTATGTGTGTGCGGGTCGCGAGAGAGGGCGGCACACTGCCGCAGGGGCAATTCTTAGACTTTCTAGATGGCACAAGAAGTAAATCTAAAGACGCATTATTTAAAAAAGAATTGGTTCATGGACGGAACAGTTGTACGTTTTCATGATATAATATGGAAAGTCTTCTAATACTTAAGACGTGTAATCTCTTGAAATGGATCTTTTGAATTGACTGCAAGCTTGTGAGTGTGTGTGTGTGTGTGTGTGTGTGTGTGTGTGTGTGTGTGTGTGTGTGTG